>NC_143049.1:28082500-28382500 GCF_057628025.1 Oncorhynchus mykiss
CGCGCGCGCACGCAAGCATGCACACACATACACACACACACACACGCGCACACACTAACACACAATTCCTGTGATCTGACAATCTCCTCATAGATGATTGTCAAGTACATAGAATTCATTTGCACATTTTCAGCCAGAGGCCCATGCATCATTCAACACTATTTTTCTGGTGATTTTTTATTTTTTATCACATATCTCATCATTATTTCATGCCAGGCTATTTATTACAGAACTGCGCTGCGAAGAGAAGGGAGGCACATTTACGTCACATTGATCCATACTGGAATACTTACAGTGGGATATAGTGCTGCTCTAACACACTGTGTCAGGCTGTCACTAACGGTAGCTGAGGGGATGCTCTATCATTGATGTACAGCTAGTTATGTCTCGTACCAATTTAACTTTATGTTATACATTTGTAATAAGCTATACATTGCATTCGGAAAGTATTCAGACCCCTTGACTTTTTCCACATTTTGTTACGTTACAGCCTTATTCTAAAATGGATAACAACATTTTAAATAATCCTCATCAATCTACACACAGCACCCCATAATGACAATACCCCAAAATACCCCATAATGCAAATGTGTTAAAAATAAAAAACAGAAATAGCGTGTTTACATACGTTTTCAGACCCTACATATGTAATAAGCTATAGCTATGCGAACACACGGCATAGGTAAGCAGCATTTGATAGAACGCCTCTTGAGGTGCATTGTATTGTGCACATTTCACTGTGACTGTGAGTCGTAATATGGTATAATATTAAATGACACTGTATACATTATGCCTTGTATTACAACACGCCAGCACACAATGTATTACACCACAGTAATTACACTATAATGAACATGGTAATGTTGTTGTTGATGATACAGTTTTTGTTTTTGTTGTTGAAGATGTTGTTGATGATGATGTGGTGATGATAATGATGTTGTTGTTATTGTCTTTACGATATCTGTTATTGTTTGTTCCTGTGCATGCAGAGTGACCCATTTAGTGTCCTCCATTGATCAAACCTATCAGCTCGATCTGATAGCTCAGTTTAGGTTCCCTCCGGTCACCTTGACAACCAGGTCTTCCAAGGAGGTCCATCTGATCAAATCCAATTTGTTTTGTGATTCTCCAATGTGGAGTGGACAGCCTGTCAAAACGGAGCAGACATTTGTCGCACTCTGTCTTCAGACTACACAATCTGACAGGGCGTCTGCCTCTCACAGTCAAAAATACAACAGACAGAGAGACAGCCTGATAAACAGACAGAGAGACAGAGAGACAGGCAGATAAACAGAGCAGAGAGACAGAGAGACAGGCAGATAAACAGAGCAGACAGACAGAGAGACAGCCAGATAAACAGAGCAGACAGACAGAGAGACAGAGCAGACAGACAGAGAGACAGCCAGATAAACAGAGCAGACAGACAGAGAGACAGACAGATATACAGAGCAGACAGACAGAGAGACAGACAGACAGATATACAGAGCAGACAGACAGAGAGACAGACAGAGAGACAACCAGATAAACAGAGCAGACAGACAGAGAGACAACCAGATAAACAGAGCAGACAGACAGAGAGACAGCCAGATAAACAGAGCAGACAGACAGAGAGACAGACAGATAAACAGATCAGACAGAGAGAGAGAGAGACAGACAGATAAACAGAGCAGACAGACAGATAAACAGATCAGACAGAGAGACAGCCAGATAAACAGAGCAGACAGACAGAGAGACAACCAGATAAACAGAGCAGACAGACAGAGAGACAGACAGAGAGACAACCAGATAAACAGAGCAGACAGACAGAGACAGACAGAGAGACAACCAGATAAACAGAGCAGACAGACAGAGAGACAACCAGATAAACAGAGCAGACAGGCAGAGAGACAGACAGAGAGACAGACAGATAAACAGAGCAGACAGACAGAGAGACAGACAGATAAACAGAGCAGACAGACAGAGAGACAGACAGATAAACAGAGCAGACAGACAGAGAGACAGACAGATAAACAGAGCAGACAGACAGAGAGACAGCCAGATAAACAGAGCAGACAGACAGAGAGACAGACAGATAAACAGAGCAGACAGACAGAGAGACAGACAGATAAACAGAGCAGACAGACAGAGAGACAGATAGATAAACAGATCAGACAGAGAGAGAGACAGACAGATAAACAGAGCAGACAGACAGAGAGACAGTACATACACACACAAACACACAAATGCATCTTCCATAACACCTTATACTCCTTGGACTCTCATACACGTGAACCTTTTTGCCCAACTTTATATTCTTGAATTGCGCACAAGTATCCTCCAGTTACCATTGAATGGCTTGTCAGTAGCCTGTCTTCTCTACACTAGCTTGTGCTAGACCATCCCTGCAATCTATAACCTGCCACAGTGAAGCAAGGCTACTGACAAGCCTTTCCTATGATGTGAGCCTGTCTGTCTGTCCAGAGGAGACAGTAATTGTGACTGGCTCATTAGTTTATATTAGAGTTGTCTGAAGGTTCATCCGTCTCCCCCACTATTATCTCCTTATCTACCTCACTGATTAATATGTCACAATTTTAATGTGATTAATATGTCAACATTTCTAAATTGTGAGACAAATCATGCTTGGCTTGATTAAAACTAATGTGATATTGTTCTTTATGTGGAGTGACAGTCCACAAAACACTAGCTATATACATGAGATAATATGGGCTTGGTGGTAATGTGTGGAACTGTATCAATATAGATGGATTTGTAACTCTGATGGTACTGTTGAGGGTTAGTGCTATCTGGTATACTTGGGATGTTCCTACCCTAAATCCTAACCTTAACTTTAACTCCTACACTTGCCCTAACCTTAACCGTAACCATAACCATAACCTAACCATAACCATAACCATAACCATAACCCTTACCTAACCTTAACCTTAACCCTTACCTTACCTTATCTAGGCTAACTGGGGCGTCAGAAAGCCTAGTGGTTAGAGTGTTGGACTAGTAACTGAAAGGTTGCAAGTTTGAATCCCTGAGCTGACAAGGTAAAAATCTGTTGTCCTGCTCCTGAACAAGGCAGTTAACCCAGTGTGCCTAGGCCGTCATTGAAAATAATAATTTGTTCTTAACTGACTTGCCTAGTTAAATAAATAAAATCTTACCATTTTTAATGTCAACTTCAATGGGGTAGGGACATTCCAAGGATCCCGGATAGAAGTGTTTCTTTATTCCACACACACACACACACACACACACACACACACACACACACACACACACACACACACACACACACACACACACACACACACACACACACACACACACAGACACACACGCCTGAATGCTCTTAACACAATGACACAGTGAGATTGATTCAGTCTCTTAAATGGGGCACATCACCATCAGATTGAATAATGTCACATGGGTTCATGCTGGAGAGATTTCTCTACCCTCCCTCCTCTTCTCATCAGCCCAAGTCCTACAACCCTGCAGCTTATATGCTTATATTCTCCTCCTTACATCATCTCCTCCTTTCAGCTGTAGTTCTATAAAGGGTTACATGTGTTTTGTTTTCTCATATTGCTCAAGTAGCACTGTGTTGTCATGTAAAAATGGACGTCTGTTTTGATAGGTAAGTCTTGATGTTGATATTTATGATGCATTATGATAACTGAATACCCTGAAAGCAATAACAATCTCATGGTTTGGATCTGGTAGTAGGGTACGGTCTTGTTTGGGCAGATGCAAGGTTTAGCATGACAACGCGTGGTCAGAATACCTGTCTCAGAGAATACTGTATAGTACCAAGGGGAGAGTGGAATACCAGTAGCTGAATGAGGTTGATAACCTCTTGGTTCAGTGTGGATTTGAAAAACACAACATTTAGACAGAACATAATAACTGTGGTCCGCTGAGTATTGTGGAATAACTGAATATAGTGGAATAACTGAATATAGTCGAGTAACTGAATTTAGTTGAATAACTGAAGTTTAGTGGATAAAAATAAATGAGACGCCCAGCAAACAGCTAAAGAACACTACTTTACTAAATAGGTTCCCCAGTGCAATAACATTATCCAAGTCCAGTGATCTATCCACTGCTTATTAGATTAACTGTTTTGAGGTGAATGGTGGTTTACTTGTGTGGCTCACTGCAGAGTAGAGTCATTACCAACCTCATAGCAGTGGATTGAACCAGTATGGCGAGACATTGTTCCATTGAGCTTACACTAAAGAACCATGCTCAGGGTGTCCACACACACACACACACACACACACACACACACACACACACACACACACACACACACACACACACACACACACACACACACACACACACACACACACACACACACCACACACACCACACACACCACACACACACACACACACACACACACACACACAGTTGAAGTCAGAAGTTTACATATACCTTAGCCAAAGCCATTTAATCCTAGTAAAAATTCCCCGTCTTAGGTCTGTTAGGATCACCACTTTATTTTAAGAATGTGAAATGTCAGAGTAATAGTAGAGAGAATGATTTATTTCAGCTTTTATTTCTTTCATCACATTCCCAGTGGGTCAAAAGTTTATATACACTGAATTAGTATTTGGTAGCATTGCCTTCCACAAGCTCCCCACAATAAGTTGGGTGAGTTTTGGCCCATTCCTCCTGACAGAGCTGAGTCAGGTTTGTAGGCCTCCTTGCTCGCACACGCTTTTTCAGTTCTGCCCACACATTTTCTATAGGATTGAGGTCAGGGCTTTGTGATGGACACTCAAATACCTTGACTTTGTTTTCCTTAAGCCATTTTGCCACAAATTTGGAAGTATGCATGGGGTCATTGTCCATTTGGAAGACCCATTTGCGACCAAGCTTTAACTTCCTGACTGATGTCTTGAGATGCTGCTTCAATATATCTACATAATTATCCTATTATTATCATGATGCCACCTATTTTGTGAAGTGCACCAGTCCCTCCTGCAGCAAAGCACCTCCACAACATGATGCTGCCACCCCTGTGCTTCACGGTTGGGATGGTGTTCTTCGGCTTGCAAGCCACCCCCTTTTTCCTCCAAACATAATGATGGTCATTATGGCCAAAACAGTTCTATTTTTGTTTCATCAGACCAGAGGAAATTTCTCCAAAAAGTATGATCTTTGTCCCCATGTGCAGTTGCAAAACGTAGTCTGGCTTTTTTATGGCGGTTTTGGAGCAGTGGCTTCTTCCTTGCTGAGCGGCCTTTCAGGTTATGTCGATGTAGGACTCGTTTTACTGTGGATATAGATACTTTTGTACCTGTTTCCTCCAGCATCTTCACAAGGTCCTTTGCTGTTGTTCTGGGATTGATTTGCACTTTTCTCACCAAAGAATGGTCATCTCTAGGAGACAGAACGCCTCTTCTTCCTGAGTGGTATGACGGCTGCGTGGTCCCATGGTGTTTATACTTGTATACTATTATTTGTACAGATGAACATAGTACCTTCAGGCGTTTGGAAATTTCTCCCAAGGATGAAACAGACCTGTGGAGGTCTACAATATTTTTTCTGAGGTCTTGGCTGATTTATTTTGATTTTCCATTGATGTCAAGCAAAAAGGCACTGAGTTTGAAGGTAGGCCTTGAAATACATCCACAGGTACACCTCCAATTGACTCAAATTATGTCATTGACTCAAATGATGTCAATCAGAAGCTTCTAAAGCCATGACATCATTATCTGCCATTTTCCAAGCTGTTTAAAGGCACAGTCAACTTAGTGTATGTAAACTTCTGACCCACTGGAATTGTGATACAGTGAATTATAAGTGAAATAATCTGTCTGTAAACAATTGTTGGAAAAATTACTTGTGTCATGCACAAAGTAGACGTCCTAACTGACTTGCCAAAACTATAATTTGTTAACAAGAAATGTATGGAGTGGTTGAAAAACGAGTTTTAATGACTCCAACCTAAGTGTATGTAAACTTCCGACTTCAACTGTACAGACATACACACATACACACACACACAATGTACCTACTCAAATAACATTCCCATTACATTTTCCACATCAAGTCAACGTAATTATCAAAAAACACATCATGGGATAACTTTTTCTGTATGAGCTTTAACATCCTGTTGCTTTAATTTCCTACAACCTAGGTACAGTAATTATCAGTTTGTTTACTCAAGATTCAATAGTAGGTTGTGTTGAAGCATGATGAATTTGTTGATGATTGTTCTATACTCAGGGACTGTGTAAACACTGAATGTGGCATGTCATTATGGGCAGGAACAAGGTTATTGCATTCTCAGCAGCATCTCATAAACTAGCCTGACAGACTAATAAACTATATGAAGCCTTGCTGAAGGGAGAGAGAGAGAGAGAGAGAGAGAGAGAGAGAGAGAGAGAGAGAGAGAGAGAGAGAGAGAGAGAGAGAGATGCAACAGCCAAAACAGGAAACAGCAGAATGGAACATCAACCATAGGATTATTACTATTGCTGTTGCCATGGAAATATCCCTCAAGCACCACTATCTGGCCGTCATTGAAACTGTAGTGATTACACTTTTGCGAGATGAGCAAATCCACAGTGCCATGGCAACCAAGTACAATATTCTTAATCATTTTACCTCTTCCATCTTAGATGGAACAGACTGTCAACCGTTATGATACTGTATATGGTGAGTGGTTCGGTGAAATTCTTTGTGTGCACCATGCGACTGTTCACAATAATGTGTGTTGTTGCTGTGTTTCATCCAAACACCATGAAAACACCATATAACATTAAACACCATTATTCTATTTCGATGGTCTGAACATTGACCTAAGGAAAGCTTTTCTACACATAATTCTGCTAAATACGCTTGTCTCACTGTAATAACCTCACTGTTGATATTTCTTTACTGATGTAAGACAAGGCATAGGCTTCCACAAGGCATAGGCTTCCACAAGGCATAGGCTTCCACAAGGCATAGGCTTACATTAAAATGTTTCCACATTCGGGATCTAAAAGGTGATGCGATAATAAAAACAACAACAATAAAAAAGAATAGTTATTTTTATTGATCAAAACCAAACAATAACTGTATATATCGTATATTGATCAAATTGTAACACAGGCCCATCCCACCTCCACCACCAGAATCTGTATAGTGCTTAGATGAAACAGGACTTAAGGTGCTTGTGCTGGTCTTCTGAAGTAAAAAACAATCACCACCTGTGTCTCCCTTTCTCGCTCTTTCTTCAGATCACCTCGTGGCAGACAAGAAGGAGATAATAATATTCTGGCATGCTGATGGCGGATGTTTGGCATATAGACGACATCATGCAAAGAAGTTATGTTTTATTAATGCTCAACTGTCAATGTGATGAGAGTCTTCAACAGAAAGGACCATCGATAGCAGGGGAATCTGCATTGATAAATAATGGATTGGGTTGTGTTGTGGTGGGGGGTTGGTACTATAAGAATGCCTGACTTTTTCCCATAATGATTCCTGCTTCAAAGGGTTAAAACCCACAAAAACTCTCTATCCTCTCTACACTCTCTATATGGTAGTAAAATATGGCTCTAGGATGAGTTATCGTCACTCCATAAACGAAGATGGCTTCTTGGAGATTCTCCACTACTGTAGAACTCTGACCTCGAGTGCTTAATCAAGCCTTTAGAAGATGTGGCTGTTTGCATTTTTGTCCGACGGGCTCTGAGAGAACCTCAGAGTATATAGACGTTAAGAAGCTACTCTGAGAGATGTAATGGCGGTTTGGTAACACAATGAAGGACAAAAAGGTTGAAGATGAAAGGTCAATGCCCTCTGTGTTGCTTATGAATGTGTTGTGTTGATTTGTTTATGAATGTGTTGATTTGTTTATGAATGTGTTGTGTTGATTTGTTTATGAATGTGTTATGTTGATTTGTTTATGAATGTGTTATGTTGATTTGTTTATGAATGTGTTGTGTTGATTTGTTTATGAATGTGTTGATTTGTTTATGAATGTGTTGTGTTGATTTGTTTATGAATGTGTTGTGTTGATTTGTTTATGAATGTGTTATGTTGATTTGTTTATGAATGTGTTGTGTTGATTTGTTTATGAATGTGTTGATTTGTTTATGAATGTGTTATGTTGATTTGTTTATGAATGTGTTATGTTGATTTGTTTATGAATGTGTTATGTTGATTTGTTTATGAATGTGTTATGTTGATTTGTTTATGAATGTGTTGTGTTGATTTGTTTATGAATGTGTTATGTTGATTTGTTTATGAATGTGTTGTGTTGATTTGTTTATGAATGTGTTATGTTGATTTGTTTATGAATGTGTTGATTTGTTTATGAATGTGTTGATTTGTTTATGAATGTGTTATGTTGATTTGTTTATGAATGTGTTATGTTGATTTGTTTATGAATGTGTTGATTTGTTTATGAATGTGTTATGTTGATTTGTTTATGAATGTGTTATGTTGATTTGTTTATGAATGTGTTGATTTGTTTATGAATGTGTTATGTTGATTTGTTTATGAATGTGTTATGTTGATTTGTTTATGAATGTGTTGATTTGTTTATGAATGTGTTATGTTGATTTGTTTATGAATGTGTTGTGTTGATTTGTTTATGAATGTGTTATGTTGATTTGTTTATGAATGTGTTGATTTGTTTATGAATGTGTTGATTTGTTTATGAATGTGTTATGTTGATTTGTTTATGAATGTGTTATGTTGATTTGTTTATGAATGTGTTGATTTGTTTATGAATGTGTTATGTTGATTTGTTTATGAATGTGTTGATTTGTTTATGAATGTGTTGATTTGTTTATGAATGTGTTATGTTGATTTGTTTATGAATGTGTTATGTTGATTTGTTTATGAATGTGTTGATTTGTTTATGAATGTGTTATGTTGATTTGTTTATGAATGTGTTATGTTGATTTGTTTATGAATGTGTTATGTTGATTTGTTTATGAATGTGTTATGTTGATTTGTTTATGAATGTGTTGATTTGTTTATGAATGTGTTATGTTGATTTGTTTATGAATGTGTTATGTTGATTTGTTTATGAATGTGTTGATTTGTTTATGAATGTGTTATGTTGATTTGTTTATGAATGTGTTATGTTGATTTGTTTATGAATGTGTTATGTTGATTTGTTTATGAATGTGTTATGTTGATTTGTTTATGAATGTGTTATGTTGATTTGTTTATGAATGTGTTATGTTGATTTGTTTATGAATGTGTTATGTTGATTTGTTTATGAATGTGTTATGTTGATTTGTTTATGAATGTGTTATGTTGATTTGTTTATGAATGTGTTGTGTTGATGTTATGGAGGGCCCCAAAACGTTCCCCATAATTCAAACACTAGGCTCAAATGTGGTTTGGAGAATGACGGCGAAACTGAATACTCAAGAGGGTCAGCGGCTTCTTTTGATGGTTCAAGAGCTGTAAATATAGACAACAACCAACAGAGATTCCAACGTTCAAATGTACAGTGAGTTCAAATCCTATCTTGAGATTTGTGCATGCAGCTTCAAATAAATAATGGATTGATGTCAACGAAAGATTTGCGTTGAAAAAGCACAAGTCTTAAGTTAACATTTGTCTCTCTAGTAGCATTCGTCCATATACCTTCAGAAAGTATTCATAAACCTTAACCTATTTCACATGTTGTTGTGTTACAGCCTGAATTCAAAATGGATTCCATTGATTTTTTCTCACCCATCTAAACACAATAACCCATAATAACAAAGTGAAAACTACATTTTCATTTTTATGTTGCACATTTATTGAAAATTAAATATCTAATTTACGTAAGTATTCACACCCCAGAGCCAATATATTGTAGAAGCACCTTTGGCAGCAATTACTGCTGTGAGTTTTTCTGTGTAAGTTTCTAAGAGCGTTCCACGCCTGGATTGTGCTACATTTGCCAATCATTCTTTTCAAAATTCTTCAAGCTCTGTCAAAATGGTTGTTGATCATTGCTAGAAAACCATTTCAGATCTTGCCATAGATTTTCAAGTAGATTCAAGTCAAAACTGTAACTGTACTCAGGAACATTCACTGCCTTCTTGGTAAGCAACTATAGCGTAGATTTGGCCTTGTGTTTTAGGTTAGCATCCTTTAAATGATTATATTTAACCAGGCAAGTCAGTTAAGAACAAATTCTTATTTACAATGACAGCCTACTCCGGCCAAACCCGAGACAATTGTGAACCACAGTATAGGAGTCACAATAAAAACTGTATATGATACAGCCAGGATTCGAAACAGGTAATATAGGAACGCCTCTTACACTGAGATGTTGTGCCTTAGACCGCTGCGCCACTCAGGAGCCTCTCCTTCTGAAAGTTGAATTCATTTCCCAGTGTCTGGTGGAAAGCAGACTGAACCAGGTCTTCCTCTAGGGTTTAACCTGTGCTTAGCTCCATTCCGTTTCTTTTTTTATCTTGAAAAACTTCCCAGCCCTTCTTTTGTAATATTTCTATTCTGTACAGGCTTCCTTCTCTTCACTCTGTCAACTCGTTTGATATTGTGGAATAACTAAAAAATTGTTGATCCATCCTCAGTTTTCTCCTATCACAGCCATTTAACTCTGTAACTGTTTTAAAGAAGAAGAATGTCGCCGAAGGGGAAGGCGGCCGTTTTATGGGCTCCTAACCAATTGTTTGTAACTTATTTTGCATATAATGTTGATGCTACCGTCTCTTATGACCGAAAATAGCTTATGGGTATCAGAACAGCGATTACTCACTGCTTTCTGGACTAAGATTTTTTCTTTAATGAGTCTGACACGAAGGATAGATTGTTGGACCAGGCCCAAATCCCCGTCATTTACATGAAGAAAATAAGGAAATACAGGGGGCGCAGATCAGGGTAACTTGTGTGAATTCGTCGATGAGTGGGTAACCAGCCTCTACCATCCGTTTTATTGGCCAACGTGCAATGACTGGAGAATAAACTGGATGAGCGCCATTCAAGACTATCATACCAATGGGACATTAAAAAATCTAATGTCTTATGTTTCACCGAGTCTGGCTGAACGGCAACACAAATAATATAGAGTTGGCTGGGTTTTCCGTGCATCGGCAGGACAGAACAGCTACGTCCAGTAAGACGAGGGGCGGGGGTGTGTGTCTATTTGTCAATAACAGCTGGTGCGCGATGTCTAATATTAGGTATTGCACGCCTGAAGTAGCATATCTCATGATAAGCTGTAGACCATGCTATCTATCAAGAGAGTTTTCATCCATATTTTTCGTAGCCATCTATTTACCACCACAAACCGACGCTGGCACTAAGACCACACTCAAAGAGCTGTATAAGGTCACAAGCAAACAAGAAAATGCTCATCCAGCTCCTAGTGGCCGGGGACTTTAATGCAGGCAAACTTAAATTCTACCAGCATGTCACGTGCAACCAGAGGAAAAAAACTCTAGATCACCTTTACTCCACACACAGAGATGCATACAAAGCTCTCCCTCGCCCTCCATTTGGCAAATCTGACCATAATTCTATCCTCTTGATTCCTGATTACAAGCAAAATCTAAAGCAGGAAGTACCAGTGGCTGTCTCAATACGGAGGTGGTCAGATGACGTGGGTGCTATGCTAAAGAAATGTTTTGCTAGCATATGTTCCGGGATCCATCCAATGGCATTGAGGAGTACACCACCTCAGTCACTGGCTTCATCAATAAGTGCATCGATGACATCGTCCCCACAGTGACTGTACGTACATGCCCCAACCAGAAGTCATGGATTACAGGTAACATCCGCACAGAGCTAAAGGCTAGAGCTGCTGCTTTTAAGGAGCGGGACACTAATCCGGACGCTTATAAGAAATCCCGCTGTGACCTCAGACAAACCATCAAACAGGCAAAGAGTCAATACAGGACTAACATTGAATCCTACTACACCGGCTCTGACACTTGTCGGGTGTGACAGGGCTTGCAAACTATTACAGACTACAAAGGGAAACCCAGCCTCAAGCTGCCCAGGAACGAGAGCCTACCAGACGGGCTAAATGTATTTTATGCTCGCTTCGAGGCAAGCAACACTGAAGCATGCATGAGAGCACCAGATGTTCCAGACGACTGTGTGATCAAGCTCTCTGTAGCCGATGTGAGCAATACCTTTAAACAGGTCAACATTCACAAGGCCATGGGGCCAGACGAATCTCCAGGATGTGTACTCAGAGCATACGCGGACCAACTGGCAAGTGTCTTCACTGACATTTTCAACCTGTCCCTGACCAAGTCTGTAATACCTACATGTTTCAAGCAGATCCCCATAGTCCCTGTGCCCAAGAAAGCAAAGATAACATGTATAAATGACTAAAGCCCCGTAGCACTCACTTTTGTAACCATGAAGTGCATTAAAAGGCTGGTCATGGCTCACATCAACACTATCATCCCGGAACCCTAGACCCATACCGCCCCAACAAATCCCCAGATGACACAATCTCAATCGTACTCCACACTGCCCTTGCCCAACTGGACAAAAGGAAAACCTACGTGAAAATACTGTTCATTGACTTCAGCTCAGTGTTCAACACCATAATGCCCACAGAGCTCATCACTAAGCTAAGGAACCTGCGACTAAACACCTCACTCTGTAACTGAATCCTGGACTTCCTGATGGGTCGACCCCAGGTGGTAAGGGTATTTGGCTGTTGTATTTGGCATATGTGACAAATAAAATGTGATTTGATTTGATTTTGAAAGTCACCATTGGCATCCCTGAGTGGTTTCCTTCCTCTCTGGCTACTTAGTTAGAAGGAACACCTGTGTCTTTCTAGTAACTGGGTGTACTGATACCCCTTCCAAAGTGTCATTAATTACTTCACCATGCTCAAAGTGATATTTATCTACCAGTAGGTGCTCTTCTTTGGGAGGCATTGGGAAACCTTCCTTGTTTTTGTGGTTGAATCTACCTTTGAAATGTGCTGCTCGACTGAGGGACCTTACAGATAATTGTATGTGTGAGGTACAGAGATGATATAGTCATTCAGAAATCATGTTAAACACTATTATTGCACACAGAGTGAGTCCATGTAACTTGTTATGTGAATTGTTGAGCTTGTTGACATTTTTTATACATTTGTAAATGTTCTAATAACATAATTCCACGTTGACATTATGGGGTATTGCATGTAGGCCAGTAACAAACATTCTACATTTAATCCATTTTAAATTCAGGTTGTAACACAACAAAATGTGGAAAAGTTCAGGTGTGTGAATACTTTCTGAAGGCACTGTATAGGCTTCATTGTAGAAGCATACCCCAGGGTATATCATTCCCTATTTGCAATAGATCCAACTCCAGGAATCCTGATGGTAAAGTGCATTGGCAAAACTACAAGCCATGGCTCTGCTTCCATCTGTCATAGAGCTCAAGGTAAAAGGCTCAAATGTGGCCTGGCTGCATACCTCTGTGAACCCAGCAATTACTGTGGACAACCACATGACCTCACCAGCCTCTGCTCTGCCTCTGTGATTCTAGGACCCTTGCCAGAGACAGAGTTCCCCATTCCCCCATCCCTCAAAGGCAGTATTCAGGCCCTAGCTTACACTAATATTACCCTGGAAAACATTCTCAGCAAATCCCCACCACCATCTTTCTTTTTCTTCTTTTTTTCTTCTTTTTTTTCTACCCGTCATTCTCCTTTACCCTCTCCTGTAATTAATGGCAAATAGTCGCTATCCATCATCTCTATCACAAGCACCATTTTGTTCTTTTCGTGAGTGAAATTTTTCTGAGACAAATCAGGGGATGGGTTAGGGTTGATGGGGAGGTTGATGGGTAATGCCCCTGAGGACAGGCTGTCTGCAAGCAGGTCAAATTGGCCCTAATTCACCCATGATGTTTCCACGTAACACCGTGCAGGTTTATCAGGTTTATTTCGCTCACACAGGCTGCTGATAGAAAAGCAACAGGAAGTTAATACGGCAGAACCATAGACTTAAAAAGACTTTGGTTTTGACGTAGACTGTGTAGGCACTGAAATGAGTAGGATGCAAGATTAAACTCGACCACATTGGATCAGAAAGAATCTCCTGGCTCAATGATGATGGGTTGCAGAGTAGTAGTGTTTCACACATTTGTGCAATGTGCATATATGCCAATACAACTTGACCACAGTAGATCCGCCATGTACAGACAACCGTGCAATTCACTGCTGTTACTGTAATGGAAGTACTTTCACTATCAACTGTGCTAAAATTGTACACAGATCTACAATCTTTTACAATCAAAATCATCAGTTACTGAATCCATAAAGTGCAGCAGATGAGATGTGCACTGTTATCTGTTGTAATCTTGCAAGAAAACTCATATCGGTGTTCTGTTGAGGGAACCGTAGCTTGTGTGCTCTTTACTGTCGCCTCAGTCCTCCAGTCCTCCAGATGGAGCGTATCCCACGCTCCACTGCGTGTGTTTCTGTACCTGTGCCACAGTCAATAAACAGGGAAATGACTCTGTGTTGAGATATCAAATCACCTCTTGTTTAAAAGCAGGAAAAGGAGAGGGAAAAATGAAAGATTTAATGAAAAAAGGTGAAAATGATGAGGCAATAAACCTCTGAGAAATAGATTGCTTTGGGTCATCTGGTTTCATTTTGTTCATCTGTAATAATATTGTGTTAAGCTGATTTTGTTTGTACTGTGGTGGTGTACTACAGACTCTTGCTGTCAGAAAAGGATATAACGTAGAACAAGACTGGTCCAGCGGGACTTGAACAAAAAGCCCTCTATACAGGCTAACTGTAGAGCCCAGACTGCCTGGAACCAGTGGAGTAGTGCACAGAACATCGGCTGCTATGAGAAATAATAAACTGTTACTATCAATGCTGCTGAGAATACACAAAACACACTACTGTAACTATGAGAGCTGAGGTTATAGGTTACACTACTACAGTACACCACTGTTGTCAATGTGTACTTTCCATGTTTAACCCATTTGTTCCCACATTTTTCCCAGACCATGTTAATCTTACGCCATTATAGCTATATTATTATTATTATTATTATATTGAAAAGTATGTACAAAAATATGTTTTATTCTCTGTCACAGACATGCCCGATGCCTATAATAACATTAACAGACCCATTTCCTCAGCCCCAATATCTATGTACCTCAGCCCACTTACCCACACACCTAAACCCAAACCCAATAACCCACACACCTCAGCCCTGTTACCCCATGCACTAACCCTGAAACCCACATGCCAACACCCTAATATTGATACAATCAAGTACTGATAAACCCATACCCTAGCCCTGAATGATACACCCATACCCTAGCCCTGAATGATACACCCATACCCTAGCCCTGAATGATACACCCATATCCTAGCCCTGAATGATACACCCATACCCTAGCCCTGAATGATACACCCATACCCTAGCCCTGAATGATACACCCATACCCTAGCCCTGAATGATACACCCATATCCTAGCCCTGAATGATACACCCATACCCTAGCCCTGAATGATACACCCATACCCTAGCCCTGAATGATACACCCATACCCTAGCCCTGAATGATACACCCATACCGTAGCCCTGAATGATACACCCATACCCTAGCCCTGAATGATACACCCAAATCCTAGCCTTGAATGATACACCCATACCCTAGCCCTGAATGATACACCCATATCCTAGCCCTGAATGATACACCCATACCCTAGCCCTGAATGATACACCCATACCCTAGCCCTGAATGATACACCCATATCCTAGCCCTGAATGATACACCCATACCCTAGCCCTGAATGATACACCCATACCCTAGCCCTGAATGATACACCCATATCCTAGCCCTGAATGATACACCCATACCCTAGCCCTGAATGATACACCCATACCCTAGCCCTGAATGATACACCCATATCCTAGCCCTGAATGATACACCCATACCCTAGCCCTGAATGATACACCCATACCCTAGCCCTGAAGGATACACCCATACCCTAGCCCTGAATGATACACCCATACCCTAGCCCTGAATGATACACCCATACCCTAGCCCTGAATGATACACCCATACCCTAGCCCTGAATGATACACCCATATCCTAGCCCTGAATGATACACCCATACCCTAGCCCTGAAGGATACACCCATACCCTAGCCCTGAATGATACACCCATACCCTAGCCCTGAATGATACACCCACATCCTAGCCCTGAATGATACACCCATACCCTAGTCCTGAATGATACACCCATACCCTAGCCCTGAATGATACACCCATACCCTAGTCCTGAATGATACACCCATATCCTAGCCCTGAATGATACACCCATATCCTAGCCCTGAATGATACACCCATATCCTAGCCCTGAATGCCCTATTTGTTACTCCGAGACCCCGTTCCTTTGCCAATACACATCATCCCGGTTACTTGCCTATCTCAGCCCTGTTACCCTCTTTCCTGTATTCCCCAGGTCACCAACAGTAACCTATACCCAGCTATTCGCTGCAAACCCCAACCCTGATATTTGCATATCTTAGTCCTGTGACCTGTGACCTGTATACACTAATAGTTTAATAGATAAACTGATAGTACAGCCCCATTATCTTTTTTCCTACCACAAAATTGTTGCCCGAAAGGATTTAAATGGGCAATACAAGTCCATCCAGACCCATTACCTGTATGAGCCTTGTGAGCCTTGTGTATGAGCCTTGTGTATCTCTACAACCCATTACTCATATAAACCAGGTAAATCCATGGGCATACTCATATAAACCAGGTAAATCCATGGGCATACTCATATAAACCAGGTAAATCCATGGGCATACTCATATAAACCAGGTAAATGCATGGGCATACTCATATAAAACAGGTCTGCCACAGTGCCCAATCCTCAACATTCATATAAACCAGGTCTACACTTGTAGTCCCAATATTTCTACAGACCAGGTACGTCTAACCCAATATAGATTATTTTTTAAAGCATGTCTATTGAAACATGTCAGCCCCAAATGTCATAAAAACAGGTGTACTTCAGCACCAATATTCATACAAACCAGGGTTGCACCTGTACTTCAGCTCCATTTTACATATCTATGAAGTCTGCAGCTGTGCTTTGAACCCAATTAGTAGTAAACTAAGCCAAGTCTACTGTAGCTTCACCATGCTCAAAGGGATATTCAATGCTTTTTATTTTATTTTTACCCATCTACCAATAGGTGCCTTTCTTTGTGAGCCATTGGAAAACCCCCATGGTCTTTGTGGTTGAATCTGTGTTTGAAATTCACTGCTCTACTGAGGGGCCTTTCAAATAATTGTATGTGTGGGGTACAGAGATGAGGTACACATTCAGAAATCATGTTAAACACTATTATTGCACACGGAGTGAGTCCATGCAACTTATTATATGACTTGTTAAGCACATTTTTACTTCTAAACTTATTTATTTGTCTCAGCCTCCAATATTTATGATGCAGTAGTTTATGTGTCGGGGGGCTAGGGTCAGTTTGTTATATCTTGAGTATTTCTCCTGTCTTATCCGGTGTCCTGTGTGAATTTAAGTATGCTCTCTCTAATTCTCTCTATTTTCTCTCTTTTCTCTCTCTTTCTTTCTCTCTTTCTCTCTTTCTTTCTCTCTCTCTCTTTCTTTCTTTCTTTCTTTCGTTCTTTCTTTCTTTCTTTCTTTCTTTCTTTCTTTCTTTCTTTCTTTCTTTCTTTCTTTCTTTCTCTCTCTCTCTCTCTCGGAGGACCTGAGCCCTAGGACCATGCCTCACGACTACCTGGCCTGATAACTCCTTGCTGTCCCCAGTCCACCTGGCCGTGCTGCTGCTCCAGTTTCAACTGTTCTGCCTGTGGCTATGGAATCCTGACCTGTTCACCGGATGTGCTACCTGTCCCAGACCTGCTGTTTTCAACTCTCTAGAGACAGCAGGAGCGGTAGAGATACTCTTAATGATCGGCTATGAAAAGTCAACTGACATTATACTCCTGAGGTGCTGACTTGCTGCACCCTCGACAACCACTGTGGTTATTATTATTTGACCATGCTGGTCGTCTATGAACATTTGAACATATTGGCCATGTTCTGTTATAATCTCCACCCGGCACAGCCAGAAGAGGACTGGCCACCCCTCATAGCCTGGTTTCTCTCTAGGTTTCTTCCTAGGTTCTGGCCTTTCTAGGGAGTTTTTCCTAGCCACTGTGCTTCTACACCTGCATTGCTTGCTGTTTGGGGTTTTAGGCTGGGTTTCTGCACAGCACTATGAGACATCAGCTGATGTAAGAAGGGCTTTATAAATACATTTCATTGATTGATTGATTGATTTATTGGTTGATTTAGGCTTGCCATAACAAACAGGTTGAATACTCATTGGCTCAAGACAGTTCAGCTTTTCGTTTTTTATTCATTTGTAAACATTTCAAAAAACATAATTACACTTTGACATTATGGGGTATTGTGTGTATATATGCAAGTGACAAACACATGTAGATTTAAAAAGTCAAGGGGTGTGAATACTTTCTGAAGACACTATGTAAATTAGACCCTTTAAACATTATATTTACAAATAAAATACATTTCAACAATGTATTTGTTTTTTATGCTGTTGAGTACAGAATTCTGGTGCCAAATTCATCTGTAAGAGTACACCTTGGAGATTTATGCATGTGGTCTTTTAAGAAATCATATGAAACTTCTCTGAATCATACTAGACACTTTAATAATGGATAATATATTACTTATTTTTTGATAAGTTCAAATTGTACTTCTCTAGAGCCTTTAAAGAGAGAAATAAAATTCTCACTTTTGTGACCAATTGTACTAAATGGGTTATTAACCTGTTATGGCTTAATCCCTTTGTTCTCAATTTCCGCCTGAAGACATACCCAAATCTAACTGCCTGTAGCTCAGCCCCAGAGGCAAGGATATGCATATTCTTGGTATAATTTGAATGGAAACATTCTGAAGTTTGTGGAAATGTTAATTGAATGTAGGAGAATATAACACAGTAGATCTGGTGGAAGAAAAGAGAAAGAAAGAGCTTACGTGTTCTGTTTTTTATTGTTGTAGCATCTTCTTTCACATGTACTAGAATAGCCACACAGTCAGATAGGATGCTGGAGATACTTTTGATGGATAACACAAGAGGGCAACTGTAGGTATGCAAAGTTTCAGACTGATAACTTCAGGAATGGGTGAGCTACATGACATTTAGCATGAAGTCACCCAGGTGTCCCACACAAGTTGCCCAAATGTACCCAAGTGGCCGAATTGGTGAAATTACCTATAACTATGTATAGCAGTGCAAATAACTATATACAACACATCAAAAAGCAATTCTAACACACACACACACACACAAAAAATAATGTTTTAAAAAATATTAGAAAATAAATATTTAAAAAAAAACAGTACACTCCTTGGAAGTCCTCGTCACAATATTTTGCTGCCTGTGCCATGTCCCATAGCAGTCTCTTTCTGATGTAAAGCAGAGGCAAATTGAACATGTGGTGCAGTTCATGCGACACAGAGCACAACGACGCCTCCATATTGTGCCCTTTTGGCCCTGAGGCACAGTCATGCCTGCAGTAATGAACTGTGGCATATGAACACCACTGGGGGCACAGGTAGAGCGGGCAGCTTGGCACCGGGGGCTCCCAGTCGGAGTCGCTGTCACTGTGAAAGAACAACAAATATTTGTATTGTATGAGCCTTTTATCATCACATAAAATAAACAGATATGTATTGTATAGAGCAGAGGGAACAGTCACTAAGGTGAAGTGCTGTTCCATTCAACTCCGGCCATTGTCTCTCTCTCTCTCTCTCTCTATATATATATATATATATATATATATATATATACACACACACACACACAAACAAACCACACATTTCATTGCAAAAAAATATATATATTTTAATTTTTTATATATAATATATATATATATTTATTTTTATATTTCATAAAACGGCATTAGCACTTACCCGTCCAGAAGTATGTCCTGTCCTTGCAGAAACAGCTCCTCAGTTCCTGTTTGAATCATAACACTCAAAGATTCCTCAAACAAAAAATCTGTCTCACTTTCACTTTTTCACTTTCACTTTAGACTTTGACTTTGATTTTCCTGATTTATTCGCCATGATGTCTTCAATGAAATCGTTGAAACTACAATTTTCTGAAATACAGCTGCCCATAAAAAGCCTTACAGCAACTCCTCTGATCGTCAAGGCGAGAATGGAGTTCCCTGCGCGTGCGATTACAAACAAGGAATTGTGATCCAACCCAAAACCATTACCTACTGGATTTTACTTCAGCTCATTGGCTATCTACCCAGCTAAATTTCAAGAATATCAGTGGTCATTGGGCAGAAATATAATCAATCAATGAAGCTTCGCTAAAATGATTGGTGCGTAAGGTAGTCATTGATCCTTGTCTTCAAATCAGCTCACTTCGGTCAATACTCCCCTCAAAAAAACCAATGACATTTGGCTGTGTTGTTTTTGGTTCTGAGTGTACGAGTTTTATAGAGTTTTAAAGTCTCACAGTAGTAATGATGTAATTTACCATTATCTGGGTCTCTGTGTTCTGTGTTTCTCTCTTTCTCTCTTGCTCTCACTCTGTCTCTGTCTCTCTCTCGCTGTCTCTCTCTCGCTCTCTCCCTGTCTCTCTCTCTCTCTCTCTCTCTCTCTCTCTCTCTCTCTCTCGCTCTCTGTCTCTCTCCTTTTAGACAAATTTGTTTGGCAAATTTGATTGCAATTCATAATCAGACACCTAGGGCCAGACCATATCCCGTAATCCCAAGCATAACAAATTACTAATCAATACATTGATGATAAGCCACCAATGGCTCACAAAGGAGTAGAGAACTAACAGAAGAGCTTTTTTTCAGTAGGATCCATCAATCAACATGTAATAAACGGCATAAAGTGCATGATGTTTGACTTGGCTCCATGACTCCGTTGTGGCATTTGAGTTTGGGAACGACAGGAATGTTTTATAAGGGGCAGCTGCATTTACATGCTCCCCTCCCCCCTCATCCCTTCATTCCCTTTGGGGTAGAGAGTCATGAAAAATAATACACACCGAGCTGAAGTTATGTAGAGAATAGGTTTAATTTATAAACAATGAGGAATAACTTACATGATACAGAGATGAGAGATCAGAAATAACAGATGAGCAAGATCAAGCCAAACTTATTGAACTGAGAACAAGCATAGTTTCCAGAGAATACAAAATAATTGACAGTACATACTGCAATGCAGAGCAGCAGTGATTCATTAGCTTATAGAACACAGGCTAGGTCCATCAAACTTACAGAGCACAACCCATGCAACGTGTCAGTGTGGTGGTGAGTAGTTTGACACAGCATTTTTCTCAGTTAGGCATGACAAAGACCAATTAGTTGGCTAAAGTATAAACATTCTGGCACCCAGGCTCTAGCCTAGTTGCTGTTGGTCAGAAAAAGATTCTACCTCTTTTACCAATGATTATTTTACAGCGATCTTGCTGTTGTAAACTAAGAGTACCTTTTCACACTCATGAATAGACATCATTTCTCACAAGTCTCAGGTCTCTATGTTACGTAGTCTGTCCACAACAGATCAGAGAGGTCTTTTCACCAATGGATTACGACACTGTTGAAGATGAGCAGAGCTGGTTCTGTGCCCTCACTCACACCCAAACCCAAATGTATACCATGGGTGGCTCAGTGTCACACCAACCAGGAAGTACATTTCATATTTGTGTTTTACCGTCAGTATCCATGGGTATACTTGTGCAACACCCAGGGTTTGAAAGGGACATTGTTTTGCTGCCCCCTCCAAAGAGAGTGGGCTCAATAGCAGGCTATTTTCTGGGTCCCTGCCCTCACACAATCACACATCAGCTCCAATCTGTCCCTACGATGCTCCGCTGCACCCCAGGAATGGCCCACTCCACTCAGGCCTCAGCTGCAGTCAACCCCTGCTATACAGTATAGTTTTTAAGTTTCAAGTTTTATAAGTTGTATGTACAGGACACACATATAAATTAATGGTAAGTAATGTATTATGTAATTTACGAGTCAGTTTTATTCTAAATAAGAATAGAATATGTTTCTGAACACTTCAACATTACTATGGATGCTACCATGATAATGGATAATCATGAATTAATCATGACTAATGATGAGTGAGACAGGCACATAAATATCATTCCCCCCCAAAAATGCTAACCTTCCCTGTTATTGGTAATGGTGAGAGGTTAGAATGTGTTGTGGTATAATCTGTTTGTCTCTGTAACTTGCTCGTTATTGTTATTTTATTGTGTTACTATTTCCTTTTTTATCTTATTTGCTCGTTTAAATTTTCGTACTTTTTAACTCTGCATTGTTGGGAAAGGGCTCGCAAGTACGTATTTCACCTGTTGTATTCGGTGCAAGTGACTAACACAATTTGATTTGATCATGTTTAATTGCTATGCTTGTAATCGTTAAGGACTGGGGTGTTTTTTAGGATAAAAAATACATGGAATGGTGTAAGCACAGGTAAAATCCTAGTGGAAAACCTGATACAGTCTGCTTTCCACCCGACACTGGGAGATGAATTCATGTTTCAGCAGGACAATAACCCAAAACACAAGGCCAAATCTACACTGGAGTTGCTTACCAAGAAGACAGTGAAGGTTCCTGAGTGGCTGAGTTAAAGTTTTGACTTAAATCTGCTTGAAAATCCATGGCAAGAAATGAAAATGGTTGTCCAGCAATGATCAACAACAAATTTGACTGAGCTTAAAAACTTTGAAAAGAATAATGGACAAATATTGTACAATCTAGGTATGCAAAGCTCTTAGCGACTTACCCAGAAAGACTCCCAGCTGTAATCGCTGCCAAAGGTGCTTCTAACATGTATTGATTCAAGGGTGTGAATACTTATGTAAATTAGATATTTTTGCATTTAATTTTCAATAAATTTGCTGAAATTTCTAAGAACATGTTTTCACTTTGTTATTATGGGGTATTATGTATATATGGGTGAGAAGAAAATAAAATTGAATTAATTTTGAGTTCAGGCTGTAACACAACAAAATGTAGAATAAATCAAGGGGTATGAATACTGTAATCTGAAACACAACCAAAACAAACTGCTGTACAGTCACAAGCTTGATGTAGTCAGTGTGTGCTAGGAATATGGGACCAAATAGTAAACCTTTGACTACTTTTATACACATATGTTAATTTGTCCAAATACGTATGACACCTTCAAATGGGGGAACTAGATACAGATGTAAGATCTTAATTTTATCACTCTTTTGTTGCTGAGAATTTTCCTGCAAGGCAGGAAATGCAAATGTGTATTGTATTCTAGGTTTTAAAAGGCTTCTAAAGTTTGAAATTTCCACTTAAAAATGTCAGACTAGATTTGCTGTAACAAAAAATGTATCAACCCCTAAAAGAAAATTGTGGATTATAATCAACAGAATGATTCACATTTCCTGTTGCTGCAGGATTAATTTCCTGCTGTAGCACACTGGCACAAATTAAGATCCTATGCCAAGAGCATGCTGTGAAGCATTTATTTGGGCTGCAATTTATGAGACTGGTAACTCTAATGAACTTATCCTCTGCAGCAGAGGTAACTCTGGGTCTTCCTTTCCTGTGGCGGTCCTCATGAGATTCAGTTCCATCATAGCAATTGATGGTTTTTGCGACTGCGCTTGAATAAACCTTCAAAGTTTTTACATTTTCCAGATTGACTGACCTTCATGTCTTAAAGTAATGATGGATTGTCGTTTCCATTTGCTTATTTGAGCTGTTCTTGCCATAATGTGGACTTGGTCTTTTACCAAATAGCACTATCGTCTGTATACCACCCCTACCTTGTCACAATACAACTGAAACGCATTAAGAAGGAAATAAATTCCACAAATGAACTTTTAACAAGGTACACCTGTTAATTGAAATGCATTCCAGGTGACTACCTCATGAAGCTGGTTGAGAGAATGCTAAGAGTGAGCAAAGCTGTCATCAAGGCAAAGGGTGGCTACTTTGAAGAATCTCTAATATAAAATATCTTTTGATTTGTTTAACACTTGTTTGGTTACTACATGATTCCATATGTGTTACTTCATAATTTTGATGTCTTCACTATTATTCTATAATGTAGAAAATAGTAAAAATCAAGATAAACCCTTGAATGAGTACGTGTGTCCAAACTTTTGACTGGTACTGTACATTTCTAGTCTCTTCACTCTGTCCAGCTTGCTAAAAGTAATCGAAATGAAAGCTAGTCAACATTCAGGAAACATCAAAAATTCCAAAATCATTTTTTTAGCAAATCCTGATGGCGAGGAAATATGATGCATTTTATGTGCGGCCCCCTGGACCTCGGTGAAGACCCAATGCGACATGCAGGGAAATAGAGTTTGACACCCCTGGCCTAGCTATTACCAACCTATTAGATACCTATAGATATCTACACTCATTCCCCCACCTCACAGAGTAAGGATCGGCCATCATTACCTGTCATTACACTTTCATTACCACCCCTTGGTTCGCTGTAATGTGAATGACTGGGTACAGAATAACATTGGTGTAATGTTATGGCACCTATAGCTTACCAAGGTCAGAGTCTCTCCTCCTCTTCTGTGTGTGGAGATCTGCCCATCTGTTTGGGGTTCTGGCTCTATTGTCCAAACAACTTGAGTCAAAAGGGTCACGTTAAGAGGTACATCAATAAACCTCTGAATGGGTGCAGAACAATAGAAGAGCCCATTGCTGGACTATGGTCAGTACCTCTGCGTCAAACATCATCTGCTCTATGGAGATAAATCTATTACGCCGAGAGAGAATGCTGAGGTGGACAAATAGGAGGATATTCCGAGTCCATAGTCATGTCATAAGAAGGAATTCCCCTCGACCACGCCCACAAATTGGGGATGGTAAACATGCTTTCCCATAGAAGAAATAACAAAACATGCCGAAAAGCTGCTGTATTGTTCAATGTATATGCAACCAGGTCAAAAATCCCAACCTACGGTTCACAATGCTCCCATGTAGGGAAATAGAGCCCTGTGGATTCAGGCTATTTGGCATTGGGGAGTGGGAAATTAAGAGACCCAATGTCCGAGTAGGCCATACGTGTGTGCGGAAACATTTCATCGCAGGTAAGACATTTAACTTGTTTAGTAAAGTATTTTTGTAATCCCACTCACTAGTTGTAGCTCCATAGTCAGTTTGTTTGTGTTGTTGGTCTTGGATACCTTAATGTTCTGGTCGGTAGCTAGCTAGCACTCAACTCACGTGGCAATGTTGAAAAGTCATCTTTCGACATGTTCTTAAATGTAGTTTTGTAATTGACTAAAGCAAGCAGACAACATGAAAATTGCGTTTCAAAAAGGTCACATTTTTTGCTGTAATCCAATGGGGTAACCTAGGTAACCATAGGTTGTTTTCCCCACAGGCAGGTGGGCCGCACATTCTATCTAATACCGACTGGGACTATACTCTGAGTCAATATTATTTTTCTTGTTGTCTGCTTGTTTTAGTCAATTACAAAACTACATGTAACACGTCCCTGTTTTTGACTTGGTGGGAGATCTGTCGACGTGCCCTTGGTTGGGGCGCTTGACCCTGGTTGCTCCTGTGAATCGCTCTGGATGGGAGTCTGTTAAATGACTGAATGCAATGTATATGTTGAGCAGCTTCACTGCAGGTAGATTGTATGTTCCAATAACAAATAAACACAGGACTAAGATTTGTATAATTAACCCAAGATAGACCAGGTCCTGTTGTTTCCAATGGGAGCAAATGAGTCATAGAGGGCTCCTGAGTGGCGCAGCAGTCTAAGGCAATGCATCTCAGGGCTAGAGGCGCCACTACAGACCCTGGTTCGATCCTGGGCTGTATCACAACCTGCCATGATTGGGAGTCCCATAGGGCGGTGCACAACTGGCCCAGCATTGTCCGTGGTAGGGGAGGGTTTGGCCGGGGTAGGCCGTCATTGTAAATAAGAATTTGTTCTTAACTGACTTGCCTAGTTAAATAAAAACTTTCAAAAAACAAGCAAAGAGGTGGACATGAGCTAGTGAGATCCTAATGGCACATTCTAGCATTTATTTGCACATTTCCGTTGGGAACGTTTACTCTGTGAAATGCGCATCTGCAATAACTCAATTCTCACTTGAACTCCTTCTAAACAAGGCAATTTTTTAAAACTTTGGCATATGGTAAAGTGCAGTCCACTCTGTTTTTTACAGATATAGTTTTGGAAACAGAAAAGTGTATAGAAATCAAAGGTTTAATCGATGAGAAAATGTGCAGAATGTCGGCCAAAATCCATCTCGCTCCATTTTCTCCCACTGCGGGCCACTGGGCCACTGCGGGCCACTGGGCCACTGCGGGCCACTGGGCCACTGTATATTCGAGGAAATAAGCACCTTGCTCTTGCTTACTGGATATAAAATAGGTTACAGCGTTTTCAATGAACTGGAGTGGAAGTTTGAATGGTGAGAGCTGATCTGGCATGATGTGGTGGTCAAAATGCAATAAACATGAATCCTCTTGTCTCCTGACGCCCAATGCTTATGTTTACAATTAAATGTACTAAGTCAGAATGCCCAAAGTTAGAATGTTTCCAATAAAATGTATGAATTACAATGTTTTCCTATCAGTCTAATTTGCATACACATTGTGATTGGATGATAGTTTTGAGGGTTATCGAACCAGAAACAATTCTTCTGATCTCCTTGAGCTCATTAATGATAGAATGTTCATATTTGAAGATTGCAAAAAGGCCCGTCTCTTTGGCAAATGACAGGAGTGACAAGGAGTGGAATTTAATACCTGAACAGAGATGGCAACCAGGCTAGTGCCCAGATGCCTTTTTTTCCTGACTCAGTGAGAGAGCATCTAGTGAAGTGAAGGTACACTGTGCTATACAATTGCAATCTCTTGAGGATGCAAGAGGGACATTTTACTACAGAAAGGCTCACTTTGAATTCTCTCTCTTTTCTCCTCTCTCTCGCTTTATCTCTCTCTCTCTCTCGATCATATAATCATATAATGTAGCTTTTTCTAACCTCCCTCCCTGTGAGAGAGGAAGAAACTGAATAATAGAAGAAATGTCAGACAAGATGTTCCATCATCTCCAATAGTCTCTCGCGGTGTGTGAAAAGTCACAGCTGATAAGACAGTTAGATGCTCTGTGGCCCGGAACATTCCCCCTGTCTCCCCTCTTCTCCTCCATATCTGCTCTCCATGCCTCTCCGTCTCTGTACCGCTGTAGTTGATACCAGGTTCTTGCAGGATTAGATTAGAGTGCCCCCAACTGTTTCACTGAAGAACTGCAACTCAGAAACATAAGTAAGGAAACTATGGAGGCAATTGCTGTGAATGATGCATGCACACAGGGGCGCCAGGGATTTTGGGCCCCATGAAAAGATATCAGGCCACGCCAACCCAGCGCAATTGCTGTAACCACACACCTCCAGAACCCAATCGACCCATTCAAAGCTTTAAATAACTACCTTTTCAGGCTTGCGACTCTCTTGTAGTCCAATATTTACTGTATGATATTTACTGACAGTGAGCTGTGAAAATATAACACTGTGCAGACATGCATGCAACATTCTGCATACAGTGGAATTCACTATTTGATGCAGGACTGATATATCATATATAAGAAATGTGCTAAAGGCCATCTTTTACAGTCTAAATGTAATTTTAATGGTAAAATTCTTGAATGGAAAATTCTCAACATTAATGAATAACTTAAAATAAATATAACTTAAATATACATTAACCTCTTCGATTAAAATAAATTAACATCATCATCTATAGAATAATATAACAAACAAAATAATAAAATCAGCAGCAGATTTTTTAACTAGAAAATAAGTGGAAATGGAAAACCAAATGGAAATGGAAAGGCCTGATGGTGGCGCTAGAGGAAAAGGTCAAGAGGTCACCAAATCAATAGGTTTCTTCCACTTGGGGTCTTGATTGTGCACCACTAATTTTATGGCAATCCAGCCATTACTTTGAGATATATCTTGTTCTCAGTCTGTTCTCAGTCTTGTTCTCAGCCTGTGGGTATCATGTGTGTAGTGATCCAATATCCACAGCCATGCCATTGAACAGGTATCACTGGCCCTTGCTCAGCCTTACTCACCAAGAGCCCAGCGCCGAGCCTTCTTGCTAGCAAAGTGACTGATCAAGTCTTTGAAGTCCAGCTTTCTAGCTAACTGACTTTCAATGGACAGCTTGGCAAGACTGCAAAGCCTGTCCTGGGACATAGTGGACCTCAAATTGTTTAGTAGTTTTATCTTACTGAAAGCTCTCGCCACCAGCAACAGCCACAGGCAGTGTGCAAAATATACATAAAGCAATGCACACTTCTCCAAAAATGCAGCTGCCTCTTACAAATTTCATTCAGGAGACCAAGGGGGGGAAAGTGGCAGCACATACAGTGTTCAGGTGTTCAGGTGTCTTATTTCATTTTGAAACTCAGGTGTAAGATCTCTCATCTCTGCAATACTTCATGATCAGTGGTTGGCACACAGAAGGGACTTTATCCTCACTAATCTGCCCAACTTTCAGAACAGCAGAAAATCATTCTACAATTTTTGCAGTGGTGTGGAACCTAGTGTCCAAGTCACTTATGATGTTGTCCATAGCAGTAAAAACACTGTGTTCGGAAACACCGTGGCTGCACTGTCCTGAGCGGTCTCCTCTTGAGGTCTCATCATGGAGTCTCATCCTCTGGCGGTGGTCCGTGCTAAATTGAGGTGCAACATCCATTTGCGTAGCAATCAGTGTTGCCTCAGACAGGAGAGACTTCCATCCATCTCTTAAGAGCCTGCATCTCTTCCTTAAAGGCTCTGATATTGGCTGCCTTTGTGTCAAGTGAGATTTTTCCTGACTGGAGAATCACATTCCTGTTCTCAATGCATTGCAGTACCTGCAATTTTGCCAACTGACATGTCATTCAACACAATGCTGCTCACCTCCTTCAGTCGGGAGTAAGGCTGGTTATGGGGTATGGGGATGGGGAGACAGGGTTGCTGAGCCTGAAGCTACATGTGTTGGGCCTGGCACCAGGCAGGGGCAGAGACAACTGATTTAGAATGAATAGCTTGCTAAAAGTTTGCCTGCATTGATTAAATGTCGGCTAAAATAGGAGTGAAATGTAAACACTCAGAATTTTCTGTGAAGAAAACTAATGTTAGGGGAGCAAAAGTAGCCTTTCACTATGGACTAAGCTAACGGGTTCATTTCCACATCTCACTGACGACACCCACCTTCCTTTGTGAGAAATGTTCTCTCCTGTCTTTCTTTTCTTTCTTTTCATTTTTAGAAGCCAGAATACAGAGGCTCTCTGGATGTTTACTTTTTGACAAAAACAAGAAAATAAAAACAAACCGTTAGTTTTATTAGTACATTGTAAATAAAATATAATATTTATGATGATAGGTTAATCATTTAATATTGAAAAAAATGTTCTAATAATTTTTTAGGACCCCTGTTAGTGTAATGAGTGCGCTGAGAGTCTGGAAGCAAGTACAGGGAGTGTTTTAATAAATAAACACGAAACACAAACAACGCACCAACATGAAAACAGTCAATAACACCTGAGGAAAGAACCAAGGAGCGTGACAGATATAGAGAAGATAATCAAGGAGGTGATGGAGTCCAGGTGAGTGTCATGAGGCGCAGGTGCGCGAGACAATGGTGACAGGTGTGCGGGATAATCAGCAGCCTGATGACATATAGGACAGAGTGGGAGAATCTGACAGCACCCCCTCCCCAACGTGCGGCTCCAGCCGCAGGACGCCATCAAAGGGGACGAACCCCGGGAATCGGGATTGGACCAGTCCCCCCTGCTGATGCGCGAGAACCTGTCGCGCTGGGGCGCGGGAACCTGACAGATCGGTTGAGGCAGGGGAACCTTGCAATCCGGCTAAGGCATGAAAGCCCAACGAGCCGGCGGAGGGAGAGGAGCCTGGCGATCTGGTTGAAGCATGAGAGCCTGTAGCAGTTCCCGGACCCAACGTCATTACTCTGACACAAAAATAACATAAAAAAACACTCCCCGATGCTTCCCTTAGGTGATGTGTTATTCTGTAACAAGTATGCTGAGAGTCGGGAAGCAAATACAGGGAGTGTTTTAATAAATAAACAAAACAATAAACACGAAACACAAACAAAGCACCAACATGAAAACCGAGTCAATAACACCTGGGGGAAGAACCAAGGGGAGTGATAGCTGTAGAGAAGATAATCAAGGAGGATAATCAGCAGCCTGATGATCTAGAGGCCAGAGACGGAGTGTATATGTGACAGCCAATCACAGGCCCTTAGAATCGTCCTAACTTTCCCCCCCATACGGCTCCCCTGCATGCACACAATTAACTCCATGATTTTAAAGAATTAAATGGTGAATCTTAAGATAGTCTGACTAATAGATAAGAAATATTAAGTCACAAAAACAGAGGATTGTCAAACAGGTAAGGTAATGATGGTAAATTTGTGTCAAATACATGTCTTTGCACTGAGACTCACCCTATTACACAGAACCCATCATGCATAAATGTATTTTGTCCCCCCACACCAAAAGCGATCACGACACGCAGGTTAAAATATCAAAACAAACTCTGAACCAATTATATTATTTTGAGGACAGGTCAAAAAGTATTACACATTTTTGGCAATTTAGCTAGCTAGCCTGCACTTCCTAGCTAATTTGTCCTATTTAGCTAGCTTGCTGTTGGTAGCTAATTTGTACTGGGATATAAACATTGAGTTGATATTTTACCTGAAATGCACAAGGTCCTCTACTCCACCAATTAATCCACACTTAAAAAGGTCAACCGAATCGTTTCTAGTCATCTCTCCTCCTTCAAGGCTTTTTCTTCTCTTGACTTTATATTGCGAATGGCAACGTTCATTAATTAGGTGCATTACCGGCACTGGCCTCGTTCGTCTTTCAGTCACCCACGTGGGTATAACCAATGAGGAGATGGCACGTGGGTACCTGCTTCTATAAACCAATGAGGAGATGGGAGAGGCAGGACTTGCAGCATGATTGGCGTCAGAAATAGAACTGACAAACTTCTATTTTAGCCCTTGTCAATGCAGACGCTCACTGGCACGCGCAAGCAGTGTGGGTGCAATAATTGAATAACATTTATGTCTACATTTATTTTGTAACGCTCGCGCAATTGACGCAAGCAGTGTAGTCAGCCTGTAACATAGAACCCAAACCGGCTGCGTGCGCCATCATGCTCCATCATGCTCCATCATGCTCCATCATGCCTAAATGTATTTTGTCCCCCCACACCAAACGCGATCACGACATGCAGGTTAAAATATCAAAACAAACTCTGAACCAATTACATTAATTTTGGGACAGGTCGAAAAGCATTAAACATTTATGGCAATTTAGCTAGCTAGCTTGAACTTGCAAGCTAATTTGTCTTATTTAGCTAGCTTGCTGTTGCTAGCTAATTTGTCCTGGGACATAAACATTGAGTTGTTATTTTACCTAAAATGCACAAGGTCCTCTACTCTGACAATGAATCCACACATAAAACGGTCAACCAAATTGTTTCTAGTCATTTCTCCTCCTTCCAAGCCTTTTATTCTCTGGACTTCATATTGCGATTAGCAACTTTCATAAATTAGGTGCATTACCGCCACCGACCTCGTTCGTCTTTCAGTCACCCACGTGGGTATAACCAATGAGGAGATGGAAAGGGGTACCTGCTTCTATAAACCAATGAGGTGGGAGAGGCAGGACTTGCTGCGCGATCTGCATCACAAATAGAACTGACTTCTATTTTAGCACTTGGACACGCAGACACTCGTTGGTTGGTGTGCGCGATCAGTGTGGGTGCAATAATTGAAAAATATAGATTTCAAGATTTATTTTGCAACGCTCGCGATGCAAGCAGTGTAGTCAGGGTATTAGCCTACAGTACATCTAGCCACAGTCATGTGACCTCCTTTACCAGTGACCATTCATTTTAGTCATTTAGTATTTTAGTCATCTAGCATCTCAGTGCTACAGGTGTCACAACAGACCTTGGTTCGATTGAAGGCTGTTTCACAACCGGCCGTGATTGGGAGTCCCATAGGGTGGCCCACAATTGGGGCGGCAGGTAGCCCAGTGGTTAGAGTATTGGACTAGTAACCGAAAGGTTGAAGGATCAAATCCCTGAGCTAACAAGGTGAAGATTTGTCATTCTACACCTGAATAAGGCAGTTAACCAACCCACTGTTCCTAGGCTGTCATTGAAAATGAGAATTTGTTCTTAACTGACTTGCCAAGTTACATAAATAAAATAATATCCAGAGCAACTTACAGGAGCAATTAGGGTTAAGTGTTTTGCACAAAGGCACATCATCAGATTTTTTACCTAGTCACTGCTGCCCCAGGTGTCGTGTTTGCAACAGTTGAAGTCGGAAGTTTACAAACACTTAGGTTGGAGTCATTAAAACTCGTTTTTCAACCACTCCACAAATTTCTTGTTAACAAACTCTACTTTTGTCAAGTCGGTTAGGATATCTACTTTGTGCATGACACAAGTCATTTTTCCATCAATTGTTTACAGACAGATTATTTCACTTATAATTCACTGTATCACAATTCCAGTGGGTCAGAAGTTTACATACACTAAGTTGACTGTGCTTTTAAACAGCTTGGAAAATTCCAGAAAATGATGTCATGGCTTTAGAAGCTTCTTCTGACAGGTTAACTGACATAATTTGAGTCAATTGGAGGTGTACCTGTGGATGTATTTCAAGGCCTACCTTCAAACTCAGTGCCTCTTTGCTTGACATCATGGGAAAATCAAAAGAAATCAGCCCAAAAACATTGTAGACCTCCACAAGTCTGGTTCATCCTTGGGAGCAATTTCCAAAAGCCTAAAGGTACCATGTTCATCTGTACAAACAATAGTACGCAAGTGTAAACACCATGGGACCATGCAGCCGTCACACCGCTCAGGACGGAGATGCTTTCTGTCTCCTAGAGATGAACGTACTTTGGTGTGAAAAGTGCAAATAAACCTTGTGAAGATGCTGGAGGAAACAGGTACAAAAGTATCTATATCCACAGTAAAATGAGTCCTATATCGAAATAACCTGAAAGGCCGCTCAGCAAGGAAGAGGCCACTGCTCCAAAACCGCCATAAAAAGCCAGACTACGGTTTGCAACTGCACATGGGGACAAATATCATACTTTTTGGAGAAAATGTCCTCTGGTCTGATGAAACAAAAATAGAACTGTTTGGCCATAATGACCGTCGTTATGTTTGGAGGAAAAAGGTCGGAGGCTTGCAAGCCGAAGAACACCATCCTAACCGTGAAGCACGGGGGTGGCAGCATCATGTTGTGGGGGTGCTTTGCTGCAGGAGGGACTGGTGCACTTCACAAAATAGATGGCATCATGAGGAAGGACAGTTATGTGGATATATTGAAGCATCATCTCAATTCATCAGTCAACAAATTGGTCTTCCAAATGGACAATGACCCCAAGCATACTTCCAAAGTTGTGGAGAAATGCCTTAAGGGCAACAAAGTCAAGCTATTGGAATGACCATCACAAAGCCCTGACCTCAATCCTATAGAAAATTTGTGGGCAGAACTGAAAAAGCGTGTATGAGCAAGGAGGCCTACAAACCTGACTCAGTTACACCAGCTCTGTCAGGAGGAATGGGCTAAAATTCACCCAACTTATTGTGGGAAGCTTGTGGAAGGCTACCCAAAATGTTTGACCCAAGTTAAAGAATTTAAAGGCAATGCTACCAAATACTAATTGAGTGTATGTAAACGTCTGACCCACTGGGAATGTGATGAAAGAAATAAAGGCTGAAATGAATCATTCTCTCTACTATTATTTACAACTACGCCAGGTCGCAGATGTAAATGAGAACTTGTTCTCAACTAGCCTACCTGGTTAAAGAAAGGTGAAATAAAATTGTAAAAATCAAATTTTAAAATTAAGTGGTAATCCTAGATTACCTAAAACAGGGAATTTTTCCTAGGATTAAATGTCAGGAATTGTGAAAAGCTGAGTTGAAATGTATTTGGCTAAGGTGTATGTGAACTTCCGACTTCAACTGTATATACACTCACCGGACAGTTTATTAGGTACACCATCCCATTCACGAAAATTGATCGTGTGGCCGTGGCTTGCTATATAAAGCAGGTAGACAGGCATTGAGGCATTCAGTTACTGTTCGATTGAAAGTTAGAATAAGCAACATGAGTGACCTAAGTAACTTTTAGCGTGGTAAGACTGTCGGTGCCAGGTGCCAGATCCAGTATCTCAGAAACAGCCGTCCTCCTGGGTTTTTCATGCACAACAGTGTCTAGAGTTTTCAGAGAATGGTGCAACAAACAAAAAACATTCAGTCAGTGGCAAGCCTTTGAGCGAAATCGGCTTGTGATGAGAGATGTTGAAAGGAGAATGGCAATAAATTGTGCAAGCTAACAGGTAAGCCACAAACAGACAAATAATGGCACAGTACAACAGTGGTGTGCAGACCGGCATCTCGAAACGCACAACTAGTCGATCCTTGTCATGGATTAGTTATTGCAGCAGACAACCACACCGGGTTCCACTCCTATCAGCTAACAAGACAATTGAGGAATGGAAAAACATTGCCTGGTCCAATTAAATCAAATGTATTTATAAAGCCCTTCTTACATCAGCTGATATCTCAAAGTGCTGTACAGAAACCCAGCCTAAAACCCCAAACAGCAAGCAATGCAGGTGTAGAAGCACAGTGGTTAGGAAAAACTCCCTAGAATGGCCAGAACCTAGGAAGAAACCTAGAGAGGAACTAGGCTATGAGGGGTGGCCATTCCTCTTCTTCCTGTGCTGGGTGGAGATTATAACAGAACATGGCCAAGATGTTCAAATGTTCATAGATGACCAGCAGGGTCAAATAATAATAATCACAGTGGTTGTCGAGGGTGCAACAGGTCAGCACCTCGGGAGTATAATGTCAGTTGGCTTTTCATAGCCGATCATTCAGAGTATCTCTACCGCTCCTGCTGTCTCTAGAGAGTTGAAAACAGCAGGTCTGGGACAGGTAGCACGTCTGGTGAACAGGTCAGGGTTCCATAGCCGCAGGCAGAACAGTTAAAACTGGCGCAGCAGCACAACCAGGTGGACTGGGGACAGCAAGGAGTCATCATGCTAGGTAGTCCTGAGGCATGGTCTTAGGGCTCAGGTCCTCCGAGAGAGAGAAAGAAATAAAGAATTAAAGAGAGCATACTTAAATTCACACAGGACACCGGATAAGACAGGAGAAATACTCCAGATATAACAGACTGACCCTAGCCCCCCGACTCATAAACTATTGCAGCGTAAATACTGGAGGCTGAGACAGGAGGTGTCGGGAGACACTGTGGCCCCATCTGACGATACCCCCCGGACAGGGCCAAACAGTTAGGATATAACCCCACCCACTTTGCCAAAGCACAGCCCCCACACCACTAGAGGGATATCTTCAACCACCAACTTACCATCCTGAGACAAGGCTGAGACAGGAGGGGTCAGGAGACACTGTGGCCCCATCCGATGATACCCCCGGACAGGGCCAAACAGGAAGGATATAACCCCACCCACTTTGCCAAAGCACAGCCCCCACACCACTAGAGGGATATCTTCAACCACCAACTTACCATCCTGAGACAAGGCCCAGTATAGCCCACAAAGATCTACGCCACAGCACAACCCAAGGGGGGGCGCCAACCCAGACAGGAAGATCAATGAATCCCGGTACCTGTTGCGTCATGCTGATGGCAGAGTCAAGATTTGGCGTAAGCACCATGAGTCCATGAGCCCATCCTGCCTGGTGTCAACGGTACAGTATGGTGGTGGTAGTGTACCACTGTCCAATCTGCAGCAGCTGCGTGGTGTCATCGTGTCAGCATGAACCAAGATCCTTGTGGAACGTTTCTGACTTGTAGAATTCATGCCCTGATAAATTCAGGCTGTTCTGGAAGCATAGGGGGTTCGACCCGGTACTAGATGGTGTGCCTAATAAACTGGCCGGTGAAGTGTATATTAGTCATCATCAGTGTAGGAGGCATGGTAATGAGGTGCAGTCTGTTTTCTCTGACATTTGAAGGGGCTCTGTTTTCTATGCTGCCATTAGTCTTTCAGACAGAGGAGGGCACTGTCATACTAGTACTGCTGCACTCTATATGGTTTCCTGCTGAAATCCATCACACTATATATTAAGTTGCTCGTTTAAATGTGTAGCAATCATATAATGAATTATAATGTATATATTTTATGACAGATGGAAAATATTTGAATGGCATTATTCTTTTTATGAATAAACCCAATATATGTATGAATATTTTCAAAAATGTTCCACTCGAATTTCTGGGGACCCCATCCCACCCCAAATGTAATGACGCAACCTTAAAATCTGTTAAAAAAAAAATGTCAACAAATAACTTTTAATTAATTACATTTTTGTCTCTTATCAAAATGAAATTAAACCAGTAAATACATTTACACAATAAAATTAAAATGTTCAAATAATCTTTTACTGACCCATACAATAATCTGTACTCGTCATTTTTTGTTCCTAAAAAGCAAAATAAAAATGTTGGCGACGGTCACGACCCTGACTAATTCCAGTCTCTTTATCTAGTGTTCTGCTCTCTTCAAGGCCACAAACAGTAAAACATGCTGGATAGAATGGTGCCGGAGGAGATGGCTGTCGTTTTACGGGCTCCTAACCAATTGTGCTATTGTGTGTGTTTAAAAAATATATTTTGTACATAATGGTTTTGCCACCATCTCTTATAACCAAAAAGAGTTTCTGGATATCAGGACAGCGATTACTCGCCTCGTACTGGACAAAGATTTTTTCTTTAACGAGTTGGAAGCTACGGATTTCCTTCAGACACCGGACAAGGCCCAAATCCCCTCATTCACATGAAGAAGAGACAGAGATAATGGGGGCGTAGGTCGGGGTGCCTTGTAAGGATCCGACGGCAAGTAAGTAATCTGCCTCTAACATCAATCCTATTAGCCAACGTGCAATCATTGGAATAAACTGAATGAGCTCCGATCAAGACTATCCTACCAACGGAACATTAACCTCTCTAGGGGGTGTGGGACGGTAGCGCCCCACCTGGCCAACATCCAGTAAAATTGCAGAGTGCCAAATTCAAAAACAGAAATACTCATTATAAAAAGTCATAAAACATACAAGTGTTATACATCGGTTTAAAGATTAACTTCTTGTTAATCCAACCCCGGTGTTAGATTTCAAAAATGCTTTACGACGAAAGCATACCATGCGATTATCTGAGAACATAGCCCAGCAGACAAATCATTACAAACAGTTACCAGCCAAGTAGAGGAGTTACACAAGTCAGAAATAGAGATACAATTAATCACTTACATTTGATGATCTTCATATGGTTGCACTCAGAAGACATGGATTTATTCAATTAATGTTCATTTTGTTCGATAAAGTCCCTCTTTATATCCACAAACCTCCGTTTTGTTTGCGCGTTTTCTTCAGTAAACCACAGGCTCAAAGGCAGTCACAACAGGCAGATGAAAAATCCCAAAAGTATCCGTAAAGTTCATAGAAACATGTCAAACGATGTTTATAATCAATCATGGGGTAGTTTTTAGTCATAATAATCAATAATATTTCAACCGGACAAAAGCTTCGACCATTATAAAAGGAAAACAAAAAAGGCGCACATGAAAAACCTCTGGGACACTGTATGTCCACTCATTCAGACTGCTCTTACTCCCTAATTTTTCAGAATACAAGCCTCTAAAGATTGTTGACTTCTAGTGGAATCCATAGGAAGTGCAATGTGAGTCCCAAGTCAATGGAATCTGTATAGGCAGTCAATGGAAAACGACAAACATAAAAAAATCCCACTTCCTGGATGGATTTTTCTCAGGTTATCGCCTGCTATTTCAGGTCTGTTATACTCTCCGACATTATTTTAACCGTTTTAAAAACTTTGGAGTGTTTTCTATCTAAATCTACTAATTATATGCATATCCTAGCTTCTGGGCCTGAGTAGCAGGCAGTTTACTTTGGGCACGCTTTTCATTCGGAGGTGAAAATAGTGCCCCCTACAGTTGTGAAGTTTAAAAACTGTAATATCTCATGTTTCACTGAGTCGTGGCTGAACAACGATATGGATAACATACAGCTGGCTGGGTTTTCTATCCAACTGCAAGATAGAACAGCTACCTCCGGTAAGACAAGGGGTGGCGGTCTGTGTCTATTTGTAAATAATAACTGGTGCACAAAATCTAATACTAAGGAAGTCTCTAGGTTTTGCTCGCTTGAGGTAGTGTATCACATGATAAGCTGTAGACCACACTATTTACCAAGATAGCCTACATTTTTCATAGCTGTCCATTTACCACCACAAATCGATGCTGGCACTAAGAACACACTTAATGAGCTGTATAAGGCCATAAGCGAACAAGAAAATGATAATCCAGAAGCGGCACTCCTAGTGGCCGGGAACTTTAATGCAACCTGTTAAGGATATGGCAGACATACGCCCCCTTTGGAGAGATTGGGTACCCCTAGTAAACTGGAAAAAAAATCTGTCAAAAATTGCTAATATATGCAAATAAAAATTATTATTGGATAGAAAACACTCTAAAGATTCTAAAACCGTTGGAATTATGTCTGTAAGTATAGCAGAACTCACAGGGCAGGCATTCTTCCAAACTAGTTTTTGTGGCCATGAAAGTTGGAGCAACTTTGACGTCATGGCCCCCACCCTTCCCAACCAGCTATGATTCTGGGGACACTTTCTATCTCTTCCGCTAGATGTCCTCTTTCATTAGAGCTTCAAATCGGTCAAATCCCGCGAGAATTGACCCTATGGGAGTGAAATTAGTGCGTGCCACGAGAGAATAGGCTGTGCGTATGGGCGCGAATTGGTCCCAGCCATTCCTTTGTTTCCAGCACTCAAGAGAAGGGCAGACGATGGCCGATTGAATTGAAGTTTGTTTTGCACGTCTAAAACATCATAAAGCTTGCTTCTGCACTTAGTTTGACCTGTTTAGTCGACATATAATGTGTAATTTTGAAGTTTTGATGCGCAACTTATCCGGACCAGAGGACGTTTTGGGTGCATTTCAGCTGATGTTATTAGCAGTAGCTAATACAAAGACGCAAGACTTGAAACCAAACGATGTATTGGGTAAGTATGAAGCCTTCCAGAACATTCTGAACGAAGACCATCGAAGGTAAGGGAATATTTATGCTTAAATCTGTGTTTCTGTTGACTCCAACATTACGTGGAAATGTAGCTTGGAACTGAGCGCTGTCTCAGCATATGGAATAGTGTGCGATTTCTGTAACGTTAAAAATAAATCTAACACAGCGGTTGCATAAAGAAGCAGTGTATCTTTCTAACTATATGTAGAACATGTATATTTAGTCAAAGTTTATGATGTCTATTTACGTTATCTTGCCGCGCTACATAGATTTCCTGCGGGCATTTTTGAGTAATTTCTGAAGGTGAACTCACTGTAAATGGACATTTATGGATATAAATGGCATATTATTGAAAAAAAAAATATGTACTGTGTAATATGTCATATTACTGTCATCTGATGAAGATTTTCAAAAGGTTAGTGAGCGATTTATTTTTTAATCCTGCGTTTGTTGATTGCATGTTTTGGCTATTGAAATGAGCTGTGTCTGGTGGTGGTTTTACATATATATGTGCTATGTTTTCGCCGTAAAACATTTTAGAAATCTGACTTGCTGGCTAGATGAACAAGATGTTTATCTTTCATTTGAGCTATTGGACTTGTTAATGTGTGGAGGTTAAATATTTTTAAGAATATTTTTGCGTTCCATGCGCCACCGTTTCAGCTGCACGTGGGAGGGTTGATCCCCAATTGGGAACCAATATCGTAGACAGGTTAAATCCATTTTACCTCATTTATACCAGCATGTTACATGTGCAACAAAAGGGAAAAAAACTCTAGACTACCTTTACTCCACACAAAGACGCGTACAAAAATCTCTCTCGCCCTCCATTTGGCAAATTTGACAATAACTCTATCCTCCTGATTCCGGCTTACAAGCGAAACTAAAGCAGGAAGTACCAGTGACTCGCTCATTACGGAAGTGGTCAGAATATGCAGATGCTAAGCTTTAGGACTGTTTTGCTAAGACAGACTGGAATATGTTATTGGATTCTCCCAATGGCATTGAGCAGTACACCACATCAGTCACTGGCTTCATCAATAAGTGCATCGATGACGTCGTCCAGACAGTGACTGTACGTACATACTCCAACCAGAAGCCATGGATTACAGGCAACATCTGCACTGACCTAAAGGGTAGAGCTGCCGCTTTTAAGGAGTGGAACTGTAACCCGGACAGTTATAAGAAATCATGCTATGCCCTCCGACGAACCAACAAACAGGCAAAGTGTCAATATAGGACTAATATTTAATCGTACTACACCGGCTCTGACGCTTGTCAGATGTGGCAGGGCTTGCAAAGTATTACGGGCCACAGAAGGAAGCACAGCCACTGCCCAGTGACACAAGCCTATCAGACGAGCTAAATTACTTCCAAGCTCGCTTCGAGAAAAGCAACACTGAAGCATGCATGAGAGCACCAGGTATTCTGGGATGACTGTGTGATCACGCTCTCCGTAGCCAAGATGTGCAAGCCCTTTTAACAGATCAACATTCAAACAGATACCAGGACGTGTACTCCGAGCATGCGCTGACCAACTGGCAAGTGTCTTCACTGACATTTTCAACCTGTACCTGACCGAGTCTGTAATACCAACATGTTTCAAGCAGACCACCATAGTCCCTGTGCCCAAGAACACAAAGGCAACCTACCTAAATGACTACCGACCCGTAGCACTAAAGTGTAGCCATGAAGTGCTTTGAAAGGCTGGTCATGGCTCACATCAACACCATTATCCCAGAAACCCTAGACCCACTCCAATTTGCATACCGCCACCAACATATCCACAGATGACGCAATCTCTATTGCACTCCACACTGCCCTATCCCACCTGGACAAAAGGAACACCTATGTGAGAATGATATTCATTGACTACAGCTCAGTGTTCAACGCCATAGTGCCCTAAAAGCTCATCACTCAGCTAAGGTCCCTGGGACTGAACACCTCCCTCTGCAACTGGATCCTGGACTTCCTGACGGGGAAGGGGAGGTAACAAAACATCTGCCACGCTGATCCTCAACACCGGGGCCCCTCAGGGGTGTGTGCTCAGTCCCCTCCTGTACTCCCTGTTCACCTATGACTGCATGACCAAGCACGACTCCAACACCATCATTAAGTTTGCCGATGACACAACAGTGGTTGGCCTGATCACTGACAATGATGAGACAGCCTATAGGGAGGAGGTCAGAGACCTGGCAGTGAGATGATCGTGGACTACAGGAAAAGGAGCACGCCCCCATTCTCATCAATGGGGCTGTAGTGGAGCAGGTTGAGCGCATCAAGTTCCTTGGTGTCCACATCACCAACAAACTATCATGGTCCAAACACACCGAGACAGCCGTGAAGAGGGCACAACAACACCTTTTCCTCCTCAGGAGACTGAAAAGATTTGGCATGGGTCCTCAGATCCTCAAAAAGTTTTACATCTGCACCATTGAGAGCAATGCCTGGTACCGCCTGTCACCGCCTGGTATTGCAACTGCTCGGCCTCCAACCGCAAGGCACTAGAAGGACCTCAGTCACTGTCCTGTACTGTATTACAGCATGTTTATGGCTTAGCTGTGTGTTTAAGCTTATACTAATACTATGTGTGGAACTTTGTTGTACTGTTGCGCTGTGAGATGAGAGCTCCCTATGGGCAGATTAGTTGTGTTAGATAGGTGGGTATGATTACACCAGGATGTACACTGTAAAAAAAATCCTGTTGTTTTTACTGGAATTTACTGGCAGCTAGTTACCTGTAAGCTACAGTTTTAAAAAAGTATTGGATGTTACCATAAATTCCAAATAAACTTTGGTTTAACAGTACATTACTGTCAAGAAGTGATTCTGGAACTCTTGGAGGAATGAGACACCATTCTTCCACGAGAAATTACATAATTAGCTGTTTTGCTGATGGTGGTGGAAAACGCTCTCTCAGGGGCCGCTCCAAAATCTCCCATAAGTATTCAATTGGGTTGAGATTTGATAACTGAGAGACACACATGCACGCATAACCCTTCTTTTAAAGTCACTGAGATCTCTTCTTCTAGCCATGTTAGCCAAAATAATGAGCAACTGGGCCTTTTTATACATGACCCTAAGCATGAAGGGATGTTAAATGCTTAATTAACTCAGGAACGACACCTGTGTGGAAGCACCTGCTTTGAATATACAGTACTTTATATCAAATCAAATCAAATTTATCCCTCATTTACACAAGTGTTTCCTTTATTTTGGCAGTTAGTTGGATGGTAGTGAACTTCTTTAGTGGTGTAATGGGAAATTGAGTAGGTCCATGTGACAGGCTAGATGGTTGACATAACACCAGTGACAAATGTATTACTAAGAACAGTTTGACCTTTTATTGTTAACTTACAGTAATAGTCATCTTTATCATCATCAAATGACTATCAGTACAAGAATCACAGTACCGTGTAAAATGTCTAAAAACATCACAACAAGACTCTCATTGTTTAATTTTCATAACCTGTAAATCTGAGCCATTCTGTGTGTCTGTAGCCCTTGAGGTAATTTACCTTTGATGCATGTTTCCTTTGTTTTTACAAGAGAGGGCACCCTGTGGTCTAAACGTATATTGTCAAGCTTCCTACCACTAGATAAGCAGATATCTAAAAACACCAAAACACTCTTCAGCTTTCAATACCGCAAGGACAGGAGCTAGAAGCCAACCGAAACATCTCAACAAATATTAGCATATGAGTCTCCTGAAATGATTTTACATTATTAAACCAGACCTGCCCATGTGCACTGAGTATACAAAACATTAAGAACACCTGCTCTTTCCATGACATGGACTGACCAAGTGAATCCAGGTGAAAGTTATGATCCCTTATTGATGTTCACTACCGTTCAAAAGTTTGGGGTCATTTAGAAATGACCTTATTTTCATGAAAACATACATGAAATGAGTTGCAAAATGAATAGGAAATATAGTCAAAACGTTGACAAGGTTATAAATAATGATTTTTAATTGAAATAATAATTGTGTCCTTTAAACTTTGCTTTCGTCAAAGAATCTTCCATTTGCAGCATTTACAGCCTTGCAGACCTTTGGCATTCTAGTTGTCAATTTGGTGAGGTAATGTCACGTTCTGACCTTTATTTCCTTTGTTTGGTCATTATTTAGTATGGTCAGGGCGTGAGTTGGGGTGGGCAGTCTATGTTTGTTTTTCTATGATTTTGGGATTTCTATGTTTCGGCCTAGTATGGTTCTCAATCAGAGGCAGGTGTCATTAGTTGTCTTTGATTGAGAATCATACTTAGGTGGCCTGGGTTTCACTGTTTGTTTGTGGGTGATTGTCTATGTTAGTTGCTTGTGTCAGCACAGGTCTTATGATAGCTTCACGGTCGTTTATTGTTTTTGTACAGTTTACTTTGTGTTTTTCGTAATCTATTAAATGATGCATTCACACCACGCTGCGCTTTGGTCCGCTTCTTACGACGATCGTGACAGGTAATCTGAAGAGATTTCCCCCCATGCTTCCTGAAGCACCTCCCACAAGTTCGATTGGCTTGATGGGCACTTCTTAAGTACCATACGGTCAAGCTGCTCCCACAACAGCTCAATAGGGATGAGATCCGGTGACTGTGCATGCCACTCCATTATAGACAGTATACCAGCTGACTGCTTCTTCCCTAAATAGTTATTGCATAGTTTGGAGCTGTGCTTTGGATCATTGTCCTGTTGTAGGAGGAAATTGGCTCCAATTAAGCGCTGTCCACAGGGTATGGCGTTGCAAAATGGAGTGATAGCCTTCCTTCTTCAAGATCACCTTTAACCCTGTACAAATCTCCCACTTTACCACCACCAAAGCACCCCCAGACCATCACATTGCCTCCACCATGACAGATGGCGTCAAGCACTCCTCCAGCATCTTTTCATTTTTTTCTGCATCTCACAAATGTTCTTCTTTGTGATCCGAACACCTCAAACTTAGATTTGTCTGTCCATAAAACTGTTTTCCAAAATTCCTCTGTCCAGTGTATGTTTTATTATTGTTTCGCCTGTGGATTTGCCCTTTAAACAGCTACAGTGCCTTGCGAAAGTATTCGGCCCCCTTGAACTTTGCGACCTTTTGCCACATTTCAGGCTTCAAACATAAAGATATAAAACTGTATTTTTGTGTGAAGAATCAACAACAAGTGGGACACAATCATGAAGTGGAACGACATTTATTGGATATTTCAAACTTTTTTAACAAATCAAAAACTGAAAAATTGGGCGTGCAAAATTATTCAGCCCCTTTACTTTCAGTGCAGCAAACTCTCTCCAGAAGTTCAGTGAGGATCTCTGAATGATCCAATGTTGACCTAAATGACTAATGATGATAAATACAATCCACCTGTGTGTAATCAAGTCTCCGTATAAATGCACCTGCACTGTGATAGTCTCAGAGGTCCGTTAAAAGCGCAGAGAGCATCATGAAGAACAAGGAACACACCAGGCAGGTCCGAGATACTGTTGTGAAGAAGTTTAAAGCCGGATTTGGATACAAAAATATTTCCCAAGCTTTAAACATCCCAAGGAGCACTGTGCAAGCGATAATATTGAAATGGAAGGAGTATCAGACCACTGCAAATCTACCAAGACCTGGCCGTCCCTCTAAACTTTCAGCTCATACAAGGAGAAGACTGATCAGAGATGCAGCCAAGAGGCCCATGATCACTCTGGATGAACTGCAGAGATCTACAGCTGAGGTGGGAGACTCTGTCCATAGGACAACAATCAGTCGTATATTGCACAAATCTGGCCTTTATGGAAGAGTGGCAAGAAGAAAGCCATTTCTTAAAGATATCCATAAAAAGTGTCGGTTAAAGTTTGCCACAAGCCACCTGGGAGACACACCAAACATGTGGAAGAAGGTGCTCTGGTCAGATGAAACCAAAATTGAACTTTTTGGCAACAATGCAAAACGTTATGTTTGGCGTAAAAGCAACACAGCTCATCACCCTGAACACACCATGCCCACTGTCAAACATGGTGGTGGCAGCATCATGGTTTGGGCCTGCTTTTCTTCAGCAGGGACAGGGAAGATGGTTAAAATTGATGGGAAGATGGATGGAGCCAAATACAGGACCATTCTGGAAGAAAACCTGATGGAGTCTGCAAAAGACCTGAGACTGGGACGGAGATTTGTCTTCCAACAAGACAATGATCCAAAACATAAAGCAAAATCTACAATGGAATGGTTCAAAAATAAACATATCCAGGTGTTAGAATGGCCAAGTCAAAGTCCAGACCTGAATCCAATCGAGAATCTGTGGAAAGAACTGAAAACTGCTGTTCACAAATGATCTCCATCCAACCTCACTGAGCTCGAGCTGTTTTGCAAGGAGGAATGGGAAAAAATTTCAGTCTCTCGATGTGCAAAACTGATAGAGACATACCCCAAGCGACTTACAGCTGTAATCGCAGCAAAAGGTGGCGCTACAAAGTATTAACTTAAGGGGGCTGAATAATTTTGCACGCCCAATTTTTCAGTTTTTGATTTGTTAAAAAAGTTTGAAATATCCAATACAGTTCCACTTCATGATTGTGTCCCACTTGTTGTTGATTCTTCACAAAAATATACAGTTTTAGATCTTTATGTTTGAAGCCTGAAATGTGGCAAAAGGTCGCAAAGTTCAAAGGGGCCGAATACTTTCGCAAGGCACTGTACATATTATGAAGATAACAAAGTGTCACCAACGAAAAGGTCAGCAAGAGGCCTATAGCAAATGCAGCATATAACATTCATTTTTCACATGTAAATAGCACTTTTCGGTAGTGCTCAAACCATGCCATTCAATGAGCGCAGTATTTATTTTTCCAACTTGAATCAATGAGCCCAATCCGTCCTCAATGACAACAAAATCATAAACAACAGAGGAGGGCTGGCTAAGAAGTCCTTAGTTTTGGGGTTATGCTCAGGTAAAACAATTTGGCTAATCTATACTTCCATATTTCCAAGTCATATTCTTGAAGATCAAGGGGTATAACATTTATTGGAATGACTGGAATTCTGATATATATTTACATTAAAAATAAATGTCTAATTGAATCGTATTACTATATGTGGTAGTATGCGATGGGTTAGAAGAAGCCTACATAACCGACCCATAAAGTAACATTTAACATCCATATGGCCAGCTATGTACAGTGAGGGGAAAAAAGTATTTGATCCCCTGCTGATTTTGTATGTTTGTCCACTGACAAAGAAATGATCAGTCTATCATTTTAATGGTAGGTTTATTTGAACAGTGAGAGACAGAATAACAACAAAAATATTTTTTTTAAAAACGCATGTCAAAAATGTTATAAATTGATTTGCATTTTAATGAGGGAAATAAGTATTTGACCCCTCTGCAAAACATGACTTAGTACTTGGTGGCAAAACCACAGTGGTCAGACGTTTCTTGTAGTTGGCCACCAGGTTTGCACACATCTCAGGAGTGATTTTGTCCCACTCCTCTTTGCAGATCTTCTCCAAACCATTAAGGTTTCGAGGCTGACGTTTGGCAACTCGAACCTTCAGCTCCCTCCACAGATTTTTTATGGGATCAATGTCTGTAGACTGGCTAGGCCACTCCAGGACCTTAATGTGCTTCTTCTTGAGCCACTCCTGTGTTGCCTTAACCATGTGTTTTGGATCATTGTCATGCTGGAATACCGATCCACGACCCATTTTCAATGCACTGGCTGAGGGAAGGAGGTTCTCACCCAAGATTTGACAGTACATGGCCCCGTCCATCGTACCTTTGATGCGGTGAAGTTGTCCTGTCCCCTTAGCAGAAAAACACCCCCAAAGCATAATGTTTCCACCTCCATGTTTGATGGTGGGGATGGTGTTCTTGGGGTCATAGGCAGCATTCCTCCACCTCCAAACACGGCGAATTGAGTTGATGCCAAAGAGCTCCATTTTGGTCTCATCTGACCACAACACTTTCACCCAGTTGTCCTCTGAATCATTCAGATGTTCATTGGCAAACTTCAGAAGGGCATGTATATGTGCTTTCTTGAGCAGGGGGACATTGCGGGCGCTGCAGGATTTCAGTCCTTCACGGCGTAGTGTGTTACCAATTGTTTTCTTGGTGTCTATGGTCCCAGCTGCCTTGAGATCATTGACAAGATCCTCCCGTGTAGTTCTGGGCTGATTCCTCACCATTCTCATGATCATTGCAACTCCACGAGGTGAGATCTTGCATGGAGCCCCAGGCCGAGGGAGATTGACAGATCTTTTGTGTTTCTTCCATTCGCGAATAATCACACCAACTGTTGTCACCTTCTCACCAAGCTGCTTGGCGATGGTCTTGTAGCCCATTCCAGCCTTGTGTAGGTCTACAATCTTGTCCCTGACATCCTTGGAGAGCTCTTTGGTCTTGGCCATGGTGGAGAGTTTGGAATCTGATTGATTGATTGCTTCTGTGGACAGGTGTCTTTTGTACAGGTAACAAACTGAGATTAGGAGTACTCCCTTTAAGAGTGTGCTCCTAATCTCAGCTCGTTACCTGTATGAAAGACACCTGGGAGCCAGAAATCTTTCTGATTGAGAGGGGGTCAAATACTTATTTCCCTCATTAAAATGCAAATCAATGTAGAACATTTTTGACATGCGTTTTTCTGGATTTTCTTGTTGTTATTCTGTCTCTCACTGTTCAAATAAACCTACCATTAAAATTATAGACTGATCATTTCTTTGTCAGTGGGCAAACGGGGATCAAATACTTTTTTCCCTCACTGTAAACTTTAACATTGATTTATCCTGCAATTGATGTCCTTCAATTGGTAACATACATGTTTGTCTTTTTCTAATGCCTCTTAAGGGGAAAGTAATCTAAAAGTAACTGAATGTAATCAGATTCCGTTACTGAGTTTGGGTAATCCAAAAGTTACGTTACTGATTACAATTTTGGACAGGTAGCTAGTAACTGTCATTTGTGACCTGATTCAGGAAACTACGTGTATGTCGCAAGTCACGACTTCACAGGAGAGCCGTTTGGTCATAACCTACCCAACCTTGTTAACGTTTATCCTTTTAAGCTTGGAAAAGAGACCCTTAAACTGAAGACTTGAACCACACACCTTCTCCACCGAATAGCAGGCAGGGGATGAAAAATTGTGATTTGCTTTGCAACGCCTGCAGTTAGCCACTGATTCCTTCCACCACCTCATTGTTGAATTTGCGATTTCCAACTTGTTGTGTAATGTTTATGTCCAATGGCCGATGAGCACCAATACTTTTTATCTATAATTTCTCTTCACAAGTATTGAAAAGGATTTGGCAGTAGATTGTCGACGTGATTCATGATGATAACAGCTTATCTAGCTTGCTATCTGTGGCCAATGACCTTGAGCCTTCTTGGATGGGCACTTCTAATGTAAATCTATGGCAGCACCCAAAGGGGCTTGAACTTTCTAGCTCTCCCTGTAGATTTTGATGTGACGCAGTGTCTCCGTGAGTGACAAGACTGAGCCAATCACAGCGCAACTAGAGAAGATTACCAATCCCTACACTGTATTTTCCGCATGCTGTCCCTCCACAGAAAGCACTGAGCCAGGCTGAAACACCTGCATTTTGGAGCTGCCTTACTCAAGAAAGAAGAAAAGAGACCATGTTTGTATGCGACTTTATTAACTCAATATATATATATATTTTTTACATTGTTTGAAAACTGATATATGACACGTATTAATGCCATTGGTTCCAGGTCACAGGTGAAGTAAGCCGGTTGATCTGTCAGCACTGCCTTCATCAACACAGAGTAAAATGGTGCCTTTGTTAGCTCCCTCCCAGTCCAAGTGATCCAATGTAACATAACATCCAACCATCCAGCCGAGTCAGCAAGGTTGTTTCTCCCTCTCCTCTCCTTTATCTCCTCCTCTTGTTTCACTGTGAAAAGAAAAAATGGAATGTTTTGTAGATGTCGGAACATTCCAGCAATAATGTCGCCCTAAGACTTTGGAAACAAAGGTGGCAGATAGAAGAGCAAAGTGTTATTTTATAAGTCCCATGTTTTGGATTGGAATTGTTGGACATTGTACAATGTTAAGATGTAATATTTTCCGCTCTAAAATCCACAAACTAATATCCTGTTTTCTTTGGATGAGCTATGATGGTTACAGAGCTAGAAATGTGATGTTTTCAGCCACACGTTTTGTCACATAATCCTTATTCCAGAGTTCCTACTGGTGCAATAACCTATAAAATCACTTATGCACTTTATATGATTGTTACAATTATATCTAGTAAGTACATGCAATTCTGCAGTACTGACCACCGTCCTTTTTGTATTTCCATGGTAAACAGAACTAACATTTGGCAGACCCATTTAACTACAGTACCTGCATTTACAAACATGCTACAATGTAATTACATGCATTATTCCCTTATAATTAACTACGAATGGTTTGGCAATGTAATTTAAGGTATTGCTTAATTATGCAATTGGAGTCCCTTCAGAACCCCCTTCCTCTATCCCTCCTACTTCTTCCTCTATTCCCCCTTTCCTGGCCCCTCTCAGGTCTGGCCAGGTCACATGACCACTTAAATATCCCTTACCAGAGACAATACTCCACTATCTCTTCCACTGTCCCTCTGGCATTTCCCTCTGTAGCTACATAGCAGCTCACAACTATTATACAACCTTTTCCACCCAGTTGAAACGTTGATACACTTATACTTACACTGTCAAACTACCAAACAATGGGCTTATCTGGCTCTTTGATACAATCCTGTTCTTTCTCTTCACTGTTTGCATAAAACAGTTGTGAGTCTAGACCCACTTTGTCCATGTGCCCTCAATTGAGCACATCCAAATCCACCCACTCCTTTCAAAATGAGTAATTTGCCAGTATCCTAGGTGTTCCCAATGCTAGCTCTAAAATAGATATATTGCTCCGGTCCACGCACACAACACAGCTAGTCCTAGATTAGTGGGAGAACTGGGTTAGCTCATTATTACTATAGCTCTGCCACGGCTCCAGTGTTTAGTGGTACCATTATGATTGTACCTCTGGGAAATACCTGGCCTATTTCTGTTAAAGTATAACTTCCAGGGCAAGCCAATGTGACCCTGATACATGGTTCTTTGTGGTATACATTATTATCCATCAATCCAGGTCATGGAAGAACATAGTCTATGCATCAATATTTTATTTTTATTTAACCCTTTTAAATGAGGCAAGTCAGTTAAGAACAAATTCTCATTTACAATGACGGCCTACTTGTAAAGTCACCCGCAACCAAGCCCTCCCCTAACCCGGACGCTGGGCCAATTGTACACCGCCCTATAGGACTCCCGATCACGGCTGGTTGTGATACAGCATGGGCTCAAACCCGGGTCTGTAGTGACACCTCTAGCACTGTGAAGCAGTGCCTTAGACCGCTGTGCCACTCAGGACCGCTGCTAAACTATTGGCTGTATTGCTAAAAGTACCTCTCCGCAAGAAACTTCTAAAAACAAACCTTCTAAGGGCCTGAAATTATATGTCAGTTTGTGAGGGGCTCAGAACAGTCTGACTGTTGACCTTTACCTGTGGAACATGTAGCTAGGGATTCCCCATGGAGGATGGACTGGGGGAGGGGGTGTCACTGGAAGGCAGCCCGGACCGTCCTGTCACTAAGGGGCTGAGTGGGGCGGAAGTTGTCTCCCAACATCCCATCGTTTCCCTCAGGAAGCTCAGCACCTTTTAGATGGGACCTCAGCCTCCTGAACTCCTCAATCTGGGAGAGAGGGATGAGAAAGAGAGTGATGAGATGAGGGAAATGGAGGAAGAAAGAGAGAGAAGTTACATGGAAGGGAATGAGTGGTGATAGATTAATTAAGTGTTCTGTGTAGTGATTATGGTGTGGATAAATATTAGCATTTTACTGAATGCCTGTCCTGGGCTATTTTAGACTCCTCTTTCCATGTGAGCCCTATTACTTTTTTTTTCTTATTTCACCTTTATTTAACCAGGTAGGCCAGTTGAGAACAAGTTCTCATTTACAACTGCGACCTGGCCAAGATAAAGAAAAGCAGTGTGACACAAACAACACAGAATTACACATGGGATAAACAAACATACAATCAATAACACAATAGAAAAATCTATATACACTGTGTGCAAATGTAGTAATATTGGGGAGGTAAGTCAATAAATAGGTCATAGTGGCGAAATAATTACAATTTAGCATTAACACTGGAGTGATAGATGTGCAGAAGATGAGTGTGCAAGTAGAGATACTGGGGTGCAAAGGAGCAAAATAACAATATGGGGATGAGGTTGTTGGGTGGGCTATTGACAGATAGGCTGTGAACAGGTGCAATGGTCAGTAAGCTGCTCTGACAGCTGATGCTTAAAGTTAGTGAGGGAGATATAAGACTCCAGCTTGAGTGATTTTTGCAATTTGTTCCAGTCATTGGCAGCAGAGAACTGGAAGGAAAGGGGGCCAAATTAGGAGTTGGGTTTGGGGATGACCAGTGAAATATACCTGCTGGAGCGTGTGCTATGGGCGGGTGCTGTTATGGTGACCAGTGAGCTGAGATAAGGCGGGGCTTTACCTAGCAAAGACTTATAGATGACCTGGAGCAAGTGGGTTTAGTGACGAATATGAAGCGAGGGCCAGCCAACGAGAGCATACAAGTCGCAGTGGTGGGTAGTATATGGGGCTTTGGTGACAAAACGGATGGCACTGTGATAGACTGCATCCAATTTGCTGAGTAGAGTGTTGGAGGCTATTTTGTAAATGACATCGCCGAAGTCAAGGATCGGTAGGATAGTCAGTTTTACGAGGGTATGTTTGGCAGGATGAGTGAAGGAGGTTTTGTTGCGAAATAGGAAGTAGATTCTAGATTCAATTTTGGATTGGAGATGCTTATATTAGTCTGGAAGGAGAGTTTACAGTCTAGCCAGACACCTAGGTATTTGTAGTTGTCCACATATTCTAAGTTAGAAACGTCCAGAGTAGTGACGCTAGAAGGGCGAGCGGGTGCGTGCAGCGATCGTTTGAAGAGCATGCATTTAGTTTTACTAGCATTTAAAAGCAGTTGGAGTCCACAGAAGGAGAGTTGTATGGCATTGAAGCTCGTCTGGAGGTTTGTTAACACAGTGTCCAAAGAAGGGCCAGATGTATACAGAATGGTGTCGTCTGCGTAGAGATGGATCAGAGAATCACCAGCAGCAAGAGCAACATCATTGATGTATACAGAGAAAAGAGTCGGCCCGAAGATTGAACCCTGTGGCACCCCCATAGAGACTGCCAGAGGTCCGGAACACAGGCCGTCCGATTTGACATACTGAACTCTATCTGAGAAGTAGTTGGTGAACCAGGCTATGCAGTCATTTGAGAAACCAAGGCTGTTGAGTCTGCCGATAAGAATGTGGTGATTGACAGAGTCGAAAGCCTTTGCCAGGTCGATGAAGAAGGCTGCACATTATTGTCTTTTATCGATGGTGCTTATGATATCATTTAGCACCTTGAGTGTGGCAGAGGTGCACCCAGGACCAGCTCGGAAACCCGATTGCATAGCAGAGAAGGCACGGTGGGATTCGAAATGGTCGGTGATCTGTTTGTTAACTTGGCTTTCGAAGACTTTAGAAAGACGGTAGGATAGATATAGGTCTGTAGCAGTTTGGGTCTAGAGTGTCTCCCCCTTTGAAGAGGGCGATGACCACGGCAGCTTTCCAATCTTTAGGGATTTCAGACGATACGAAAGAGAGGTTGAACAGGCTCGTAATAGAGATTGCAACAGTTTCGGTGGATCATTTTAGAAAGAGAGGGTCCAGATTGTCTAGCCCAGCTGATTTGTAGAGGTCCAGATTTCGCAGCTCTTTCAGAACATCAGCTATCTGTATTTGGGTGAAGGAGAAGTGGGGAGGCTTGGGCAAGTTGATGTGGGGGGTGCAGAGCTGTTGAGCGGGGTAGGGGTAGCCAGGTGGAAAGCATGGCCAGCCATAGAAAAATGCTTATTGAAATTAGCGATTATCGTAGACTTATCGGTGGTGACGGTGTTTCCCAGCTGGGAGGATGTGCCCTTATTCTCCATGGACTTTAGTGTCCCAGAACTTTTTGGAGTTTGTGCTACAGGATGCAAATTTCTGTTTGAAAAAGCTAGCCTTTGCTTTCCTAGCTGCCTGTGTATATTGGTTCCTAACTTCCCTGAAAAGTTGCATAGGGGCATGGGGCTATTCGATGCTAATGCAGTACACCACAGGATGTTTTTGTGCTGGTCACGGGCAGTCAAGTCTGGAGTGAACCAAGGGATATATCTGTATTAAGTTCTACATTTTTTTAATGGGGCATGCTTATTTAAGATGGTGAGGAAAGCACTTTCAAAGAATAACCAGACATCCTCTACTGACGGAATGAGGTCAATATCCTTCCAGGTTACCCGGGCCAGATCGATTAGAAAGGCCTGCTCGCTGAAGTGTTTTTGGGAGTGTTTGACATTGGTGAGGGGTGGTCGTTTGACCGCGGACTGATTACGGACGCAGGCAATGAGGCAGTGATCGCTGAGATCCTGGTTGAAGACAGCAGAGGTCTATTTGTAGGGCAGGTTGGTCAGGATGATATCTATGAGGGTGTGCGTGTTTACAGATTTAGGGTTCTACCTGGTAGGTTCCTTGATAGTTTGTGTGAGATTGAGGGCATCTAGCTTAGATTGTAGGATAGCCGGGGTGTTAAGCATATCCCAGTTTAGGTCACCTAACAGTACAAACTCTGAAGATAAATGGGTGCCAATTAATTCACATATGGTGTCCAGGGCACAGCTATGGGCTGAGGGGGGTCTATAACAAGCGGCAACAGTGAAATACTTATTTCTGGAAAGGTGGATTTTTAAAAGTAGATGCTGGAACTGTTTGGGCACAGACCTGGATAGCATGACAGAACTCTGCAGACTATCTCTGCAGTAGATTGCAACTCCGCCCCCTTTGGCAGTTCTATCTTGTCTGAAAATGTTGTAGTTGGGGATGTAAATTACAGAATATTTGGTGGCCTTCATAAGCCAGGATTCAGACATGGCTAGGACATCAGGGTTGGCGGAGTGTGCTATAGCGGTGAATAAAACAAACTTAGGGAGGAGGCTTCTGATGTTAACATGCATGAAACCAAGGCTTTTACGGTTACAGAAGTCAACAAATGAGAGCGCCTGGGGAATAGGAGTGGAACTGGGGGCTACAGGGCCTGGGTTAACCTCTACATCACCAGAGGAACAGAGGATGAGTTGGATAAGGGTACGGCTAAAGGCTATAAGAACTGGTCATCTAGTGCGTTGGGAACAGAGAATAAAAGGAGCAGATTTCTGGGCGTGGTAGAATAGATTCAGGGCATAATGTACAGACAATGGAATGGTAGGATGTGAGTACAGTGGAGGTAAATCTAGGTGTTGAGTGACGATGAGAGAGGTTTCGTCTCTGGAGGCACCAGTTAAGCCAGGTGAAGTCTCTGCATGTGTGTGGGGTGTGACAAAAGAGCTATCTAAGACATGTTGAGCGGGACTGACGGCTCTACAGTGAAATAAAACAATACAAACTAGCCAAGACAGCAGTAGACAAGGCATATTGACATTAGAGAGAGGCATAAAGCAATCACAGGTGTTGATCAGGAGAGCTAAGACAACAACGGGTAAATGGCGATGAATGGGCAGAGCGGGTCAGTTAGGTACATAAAGGACCTGAGTTCGATGCTGGGGCCGACAGGTAAACAAAATGAGGTACCGTGTTATTGAAACAGTCCAGGGGGCATCAGCTGTGTAGCCGAGTGATCATAGGGTCAAAAGAGCAGCAATAGGCGAGTCAGGGTGCCGTTCGGTTGTCACTACTATGATAGGTGAGCAGGGGACACAGCATTCAGAAAAGCTAGTGGGCTGGGGCTGGTAGATGGTCCTTCGGCGACATCGTAACAGAATAGCCTGTTGAGACCACATCGGGCGATCACGTCGGCAGTACACAGTGTACAAAACAGGTGAATCCAGGTCAAATCTATGATCCCTTATTGATGTCACTTGTTAAATACACTTCAATCAGTGTAGATGAAGGGGAGGACACAGGTTAAATAAGGATTTTTAAACTTTGAGACATTGATTGTTTATGTGTGTATTAAGAGGGGGAATTGGCAAGACAAAAGATATAAGTGTGACAACTGCTGATGTACAAATAGATTTCTAAAATACATTTGATTGCTTTGACCAGGCCATTGTGTTAGATGGCCTACTTGTAACTGTGAGATAGTGAGTGGGTAGCGGTACAGGATCCAGGTGACGTTCTCACTACATGGAGGTGTGGTCAGGGAGCCCTCATATATCCAGTAGTCTCTCAGGAGGGGGTCTGTAGGGAGCAACAAACACATACCATAACTTCATCTAATACTGTGTCACACCATACATGCAAGCATGAATTATACACAATTAGATGAAGGACTCACCTGGAAGTAGTGTGTTGGGATTGAAGCACGGTATTATTTTGGTCTTCCCCTGTAAAGATAAGTCAAAACAAAACAAAGAATATTGGTTGTTTTGCTTCATTTGTAATGTACTCTTCATTTAGCCACCATGTCATCTGTACTACTGGACCTCTTCCTTCACATTCTTCACATTCAACATTTCTCCTGTCTAATCTTACATGTTCCACATGGTCTCAAATCAACCTGGAGCATTAATTGCATCAGGTTTCATTGAAAAATCAATAAATTAATAAATTGCTGCATGCTCCAACCGTTGCAGCTGATTTTTCTTGTTAACTGACTAATTTGATGGTTAATGCTATTTAGGGTAGGGATGTCTTGGGACCTGAACTCCTACCCTTACCCTAACCTTAACCCTAACCTTAACCCTAACCTTAACCCTTACTTTAACCCTTACTTTAACCCTTTTAAATGTCAACTTCAATGGAGTAGGGACGTCCCAAGGAGCCCTGATAGCACGGACCCTAATTTGAATGTCTATGTTCTGTATGTCTTTCTCTATCTCTCAGTTAAGCATTGGGCTTCTACACCCTTAGGTCATATCAGTAATTTATCATAACATCTGCCCTCTCATCACCATGAAAACTCATAACCATAACATCTTCGCCATAACAAGATCACTTGGACAACAAAATGGATGGCAACGTCTTACCTTGTATTGTAGGTCCTGCAGCACTTCTGTTATGGCCTTCAACCCCAGATGCTCCTTCCCTATCTGAAGGAAACAATGTCAAGGGCATTGAGTCAGAAAGAGTTAAGGAAAGAGGGTCCTAACACAGTGGTATTCAAACCTTTTCAGCAGGGACCCGTTTTTCTGCCAGAATTTCTGGGGACCCCATTTGTTTTAGCATTTTTTTCAAGACCCCACCCCAAATATAATGACACAACCTTAAAAATCCGTCCATTTCGATTTTTACATGAACTTCTCTAGGGTATGCTAGAGTCACACCTGGCCAACATCCAGTGAGATTGCAGAGCGCCAAATTCAAATACAGAAACACTCATTATAATAATTCAGAAAAGATACAACTATTTTACATAGGTTTAAAGATGAACTTCTTGTCAATCCAACCACGGTGTCAGATTTCAAAATGCTTTATGGCGAAAGCATACCTTACTATTATTTGAGAACATAGCCCAGCAGACAAATCATTACAAACAGTAACCAGCCAAGTAGAAGAGTTACACAAGTCAGAAATAGAGATACAATTAATCACTTACCTCTGATGATCTTCATATGGTTTCACTCAGAAGACATTAATTTATTCAATAAATGTTCCTTTTGTTTGATAGTCTCTATATATCTAAAAACCTCCGTTATGTTTGCGCGTTTTCTTCAGTAATCCACAGGCTCAAATGCAGTCACAACAGGCAGACAAAAAAATCAAAATAGTATCCATAAAGTTCGTAGAAACATTTCAAACTATGTTCATAATCAATCCTCAGATTGTTTTTAGCCTAAATAATCGATAATATTTCAACCGGTCAATAACGTCGTCAATATAAAAGGTAAACAAGAAAGGCACTCTCTCAGTCGCGCGCATGAAAAAGCTCTGTGACACGGCAGGGTCCACTCATTCAGACTGGTCTTACTCCCTCATTTTTCAAAATACACACCTGAAACTATTTCTAAAGACTTGACATCTAATGGAAGGCATAGGAACTGCAATTTGAGTCATAAGTCAATGGATACTGTAATGGCATTGAATAGAATACTACAACAACAACAAAAATCCTACTTCCTGAATGGAAATTAGTTCTGTTATACTCACAAACAACTATTTTAACAGCTTTGGAAACTTTAGAGTTCTATCCAAATCTACCAATTATATGCATATCCTATCTTCTGTGCCTGAGTAGAAGGCAGTTTCATTTGGGCACGCTTTTCATCCAATTCCAAATGCTGCCCCCTACCCTAGAGAAGTTTTAACAAATAACCTTCAATTCATCACATTTTCATCTCTTAACAAAATTCAAATAAACCAATTACATTTTTCAAATTCTTTCACAAAAACGTCCCATACAATAATCTGTACTCTTCCTAAAAAAATTTTTTTTTTTATTTTATTAAAAATTAATAATTTGGCGACCCCACTGCAGTTTTTGCGACACCGAGTTTGAATATCACTGTCCTAACATATAAGCATTATGTTGTGACGTTAACAGGTGTTAACATGGGGTTGCTGACGTGAGTCCTGCCAGGATGTGGTGGTGGCGGGGGAAACTCTTGGATCTTTCAAAAACAGGAAGGACAAAGTGATGGGTTCACTTAAAACAGACGGTTTTATACGTTTAGGTAAACAGTAAGCCTCAAGCCAGCTCACGTCAATCAAATGTTGTTGTGGTTATTTGAATGTTGGGGGTTTTCTCAGTCCAATTGAAAAACAAGTGGATGGATATATGTTGACTTTAGTGTCAAAGCTCATATAATATGAATTACAGTACCAAGTTGGCAAGTCCCTAAAAACCATACAGACCATGAGAAGAGAGGACTCATATCACTACAGAGTGAACCAAATCAATACCTGCACAAACAGAGCGATGATGAGAACTCCGTTCTTCTTCGCCAGGGCTTCTTCCACACTGTTGAACAGCGTTGTGTTCCAGTGGATCAGATGGAGCTGGGGGGGAAGCACACTTATTGTATTATATTTATATTGTATCATATTATAGGGAAGTTGATCACAAAAGAGATCAACCACATTTGATACTTAGAGAAAGAGACAGACAGACAGAAAGATCATAGGCAGAATGAGGCTGTAGACGACAGGGCCGAGACAGAGCAGGTTTATGGGACGTAAGTGCACTCTTCAATTTGAAATAGAGTACCAAGCACCTGTGATAGAGAAGGAAGCTTATAAAGCCAAACCACCAGCAGCATAGCTTCTCCAGGGCCTTTCAAACACTTGTTTACATCAATGTTCTCAGTGATTTGTAAATACATGAAACATAGTAACGAGCTAATATACTGTATAATAATAATAACAATAATATATGCCATTTAGCAGATGCTTTATCCAATGCAACTTACAGTAATTTGTGCATACATTTTTGTGTATAGGTGGCCCCAGGAATTACAACCCTGCTCTACTAACTGAGCCATACAGGACTCCGTTACAAAAGCCCTGACCTTAAATAATCTTGTTTTATGTGAAAATAACATACCAACTCCCTCTATCTGAGTACTGTGACAGTGGCCTCTAACTGAGACAAACATCCATGGTCATGGCCTTGAAGTAGACTGTGTGTGTGTGTGTGTGTGTGTGTGTGTGTGTGTGTGTGTGTGTGTGTGTGTGTGTGTGTGTGTGTGTGTGTGTGTGTGTGTGTGTGTGTGTGTGTGTGTGTGTGTGTGTGTGTGTGTGTATGTGTGTGTGTGTTTGGCTGAGACTCATACCTCCATGGGGAAGGCCTTAAAGTTGACGGTGTGTTCTGACCCCCGCTGGTTCTCCTTGCCCCAGTGGAAGCGCACCTCATGCAGCTCATACTCGTGGTCACTTGGCAATGGGCCACCAGTTACCACTGCAGACAGGAAACCCAGAGCGTCAAGAGCAGACACAAGAAATGAAGACCATATTAAATTAGCTGGGGATTTTGAATGTAGGTCTGAATTCTGGTGCAACTCTGATTTCTCTAAGTGTGTGTCACACGCAGCACACAGTCATTGACTCAACGCTCAGTTATTACGGTTAATGTGAGCTCATTGAAAAGGTGTTTGCAAGATCCCCAGTCTAGTGGAGTGTTCAGGTACAGTTAACCCATTCATTGTTTTGATGATCCTGTGGTAATGTAATTTCACCTGATTTGGACCTCAGAATGATGCGTGCGGTGTGTCCATCGTTGATGACCTCACAGTCCCGACACACCACATAATTGGGCGTGAGCCCCACGTCCAGGAGAGAGGGGTCATAACGGGCCTCCCGGGAGTTCAGGTTGATCGGGGACTGGTACTCCCCATTCGCATCAGGGAACAGCAAACCCCACTCTACACCTGAAAACCCACACAACTTAGACTTAAACTCCACCAAATGCTCTCCTTAAAGTAATCTCAGTGAGGTTACAACCTCTGGCTTGCACTGAGACCTCCATACAGAGTCCTCTATGGTGTGTGGTGAAGTCACAAAGTGGTGACGGAGTATGTCTGGTGGAGTGTAAATCCAGCCTTTGAATACACAAGCAGCATAAACTAAGTATACCCGAGGACACACAAATGTGTATGCACGCACACACACACGCACACGCACACACACTGAAGCTAAACTGGGCTAAGAGTACACCAATCTCTGAGTGTCACTGAACTGAGCACTTGGGGAGTCTGTACCAGGAATAACCCTCACCAGAGGGACACAAGGATGTTCTAGCTCTTCTTTCTCAACACCGCTCACACTTCCTCTCTTTTTACTGGATCTTCTTCCTCTCTGTCTATACCTCACTGACATCCTCTTCCTCTCTGTCTATACCTCATTGACACCATCTTCCTCTCTGTCTATACCTCACTGACACCATCTTCCTCTGTCTATACCTCACTGACACCATCTTCCTCTGTCTATACCTCACTGACACCATCTTCCTCTCTGTCTATACCCTACTGACACCATCTTCCTCTCTGTCTATACCTCACTGACACTCTTCCTCTCTTTTTCACATTTCATCATACCCCCTCCTTCAATCTTCCACAAAGAGTACAAATCTTCTCCTTCTCATTGTCACTTCTTTTCACACTTTGTAAGAACATTCTGTTAGCTAGCGGTCTTAGGTCTCTGCTCTTTCCATAGCATGCCCTGAATTATTTCAAAGTTATTTATCACTTGGCTGTAAGTGTGAAATATTTGTTACTCGTTCCTTACAATGCAGTATAATGTCAAACAAGTACACAAATAATAATCAAAAACTAGAACAAGAAATCACAAATGTCACAACGAATCCAGTTAACAACCCAAACAACACTATCAGTATTCCAAATACAATCTATGCGTATACAAACCAAAAATATATACTACTCACTGGGCACAGACGTCAACATCTATACCACGCTGGTTCAACGTAATTTCATTGAAATGATGTGGAGACCACGTTGATTCAACCAGTGTGTGCCCAGTGGGTAAGAATGACATGTAGAGGTAGATAAATGACAGTGAGCTATGTCAAGAATCCAGTATATAAATACGCCGTGTGAACAAACAGTGTAACAAATGCAATGTAGAGTAGTAGATATATTAGAATGAGCTGAGTGAATATATGAATACACAGTGTGAAAAACAGAATAAGAAGAATGTGCGGAAACAGTGAGGCTAAGTTAGTTAGCGCTACAGACAAGTCCTCTCTTCTCTTTCAGTGTATGGATGACTTTATCCCCTACCAACCAGATTCTTTTTTATTTCAAGTCAACACCAATAACAACATTAGTTACGAAAAGTTTAGCTCTTGACTTTGGTTATAAAAGCTCTCTTGTTTTTTTTCCAGCTACTGGAAACCTTGACAATTACCCTCCAAGTGCCCAGAGGCATTTTGAGACAATGCACACAATGGTGCCCTGGACAAGAGCGCTTAAAAGCCCAGAACCATAAAAGCATGGTAGCTAGACCACTACTCTCTAAGAATACTTAATCATGGGTGTGACTCCAGAATCTCAAGTTCAGTTCTATACATCATTTGCATGATCAAGTTACCCCAATAAGAAGTGCATTGATCAAAATACCCTACCTTCTTTGGGTTCTTTACCTACTGTATGTTAGAGAGAGAGAGAGAGAGAGAGAGAGAGAGAGAGAGAGAGAGAGAGAGAGAGAGAGAGAGAGAATAGAGAATGAAAGAGAGGGAGAGAGAGAATAGAGAACGAGAGAGAGGGAGAGAGAAGAGATGGCTATTTTTTTCTGTTTATATCTGAGAATAAATAATTTCCATATCAATGCATGCATTGTTTGGTGCCTAAATGGTAAAGAAAGTTATGTTTTGTGAGAGAAAGGGAAACAAGTGTTTGGTACACAAGTGTTTACTAAAAACCTCCAAAGCCCTTACCTTCCTGATATCCCCAGTCCAGATCATCCTTCCCAGGGTAGTAGTCAGACTCCTCAGTCATGCTGTCTGCCATGGCAGTATGGAACAAGTCTTTTTACTGAACACACCTGCTTTGATTTGATGTCAAAGTCTTTGGCTTTTGATTTGATCCGTTTTCTTTCGTCCTGCTCAGTCCATCTAATAGGAGAGAGTGAAAGTCTCTCTCTCTCTCGGCTGCAGTGTAGACTCTCCCATCAACAGACACTCTAGGTAAGTTTCAAAACTCTCTTTCAGCACTAGCAGTCCACAGAGTCCCCGCCCCACACAGACGGAGATTGGATTGGATGAGTCAAGTCCCTGTCAAAATGGAGCACCTTTTAAACAGCTCAGCAATTCACTGTGGTGTAAGGAAAGGAAGATCTGTGTGTGTGTCTGGTGGGGTAAGTGCGACACACACACTTACCTCACCAGACATGTCAACAAGAGTCTTTTCATAGTCTGCAAATCCAGAACAAATTCAAGAAAGGGTACAGTATTATATAGAGCCATTATTGCATGGAACTCCCTTCCATCTCATATTGCTGTTTTTTGAAACCTGGTTTAAAAAACAGATAAAGCAACACCTCACGGCACAACGCCTCTCCTCTAATTGACCTGGATATGTAGGCTGTGTGCCATTTTTAAATGTATGTAGTTCTGTCCTTGAGTTATTCTTGTCTATTAATGTTCTGTATTGTTTCATGTTCTGTATGGACCCCAGGAAAAGTAGCTGCAGCTTTCGCAACCGCTAATGAGAATCAATACCAACAACAACAAAAAGAGAGGGAGAGGGAGACGGGGAAGAGAAGTGGAGCGCTTTTCAGAGGGGTTACTGTTAGGAATAGATATTATGATCCTGATGTTTTTGAGGTGAAGAAATTGACAGTCAGCATTTCAATATTAGAATGTTTGTCCAGATTTGTGTTTCCTCAGAGATTTCCGGAGAAAAAATGTCTATCTGTTTGTGCAAAGAGAACAGATTAACACTATTCTTGAAAAATAGAAGGTTTATGTAAAATTGGTGTCACATATTACACGTGCACATTCCTGTGGAAGTCCTTTACTGGCTAGGCTTTTTGTTGACTAACTCAGCACTTAGTGGCCTTGTTGCCTTGTGTCTGTCTTGAGATTGGAAGGTTGGGAAGTTTGATCCAAGTCATACCAAAGACAAAAACTGGTACCCAGTGCGTCTCTGCTTGGCCCTCAGAATTAAGGAGAGAGATTGGGGGTAAGACTAGTGTCCTGTTGAGGTGGTGTACATCAAACTGTCTCATGCTACAGAAATACGACTCCAGCTCCTATGAGCCATTCCTGCTCGCACAAGGCTTGTGCAAGGCTCCTTACTTACAGCACAAAGTAAACCAATCATTTCATTGTCAATAGATGCCAACATAGAGGATTAGCTTATAGAGTAGAACTGACCAGTACTGTTCTGGCAAGATATGATATATCCCACTGTGTCATATGCCTGTCCCAAAGTATAGGGAATAAGATTGATTAATCACTTAATATTCTGTACTAGGAAACCACCTTGACCCTCATTTCCTAAATGGAATAGATTGCACATCCCACTCTCTGTCAGAATCTTCATAATGAGGTCATTTAGATCCTGTAGGACCAGATATGAGGTTAAAACAATTTGTTTTTAAATAGCATGACTTTAGCCTGATAATCCTCTTCGGACGCGAATCAATTCTGGATATATTTTGGAAACTGGTCTACTTTTCTTTCTTTTCTAATCTTGACTTCTTCATATACTGTAGTTTTATGTTTATTTTCTCATATTCTTTGTTGATTCATTTTGATAACAACCTTGTATACACTGAGTATACCAAACATTAGGAACATCTTCCTAATATTGAGACCCCCCCCCCCCCAAAGAAACCACTACTAAAGGACACCAATAAGAAGAAGAGACTTGCTTGGCCCAAATGTGAGATTTTTTGGTTCCAACCGCCGTGTCTTTGTGAAACGCAGAGTAGGTGAACGGATGATCTCTGCATGTGTGGTTCCTGCATGTGATGGTGTGGGGGTGCTTTGCTGGTGATACTGTTAGTAATTTATTTAGATTTCAAGGCACACTTAACCAGCATGTCTACCACAGCATTCCGCAGGAATACGCCATCCCATCTGGTTTGCACTTAGTGGGACTATCGTTTGTTTTTCAACAGGGCAATGACCCAACACACCTCCAGGCTGTGTTAGGGTTATTTGACCAAGTGCTGTATCAGATGATGGAGTGCTGTATCAGATGACCTGGTCTCCACAATCACCTGACCTCAACCCAATTGAGATGGTTTGGGATGAGTTGGACCGCAGAGTGAAGGAAAAGCAGCAAACAAGTGCTCAGCATATGTGGGAACTCCTTCAATACGGTTGGAAAAGCATTCCAGGTGACTACCTCATGATCTGGTTGAGAGAATGCCAAGAGTGTGTAAAGCTGTCATCAAGGAAAAGGGTGGCTACTTTGAAATATCTCAAATCTCAAATATATTTTGATTTGCTTAACACTATTTTGGTTACTACATTATTCCATATGTGTTATTTCATAGTTTTGATGTCTTCTTCACTATGATTCTACAATGCAGAAAATAGTAAAAATAAAGAAAAGCCCCTTCAACAAGTAGGTCTGTCCAAACTTTTGACTGGTACTGCATATATTCACTAAATCTATTAGTGCTATAATATAGTATTATTAAATGTATTCTGTCAGATCCGACTCTCAACTCCTGTCCAAGGCATCTTTTTAAATTTTGATCTAAAGTCAATAACACCACCGCTCTCTGGTGGACAATATAGGATATTGCAGGACACTTACTGTACATTTTAAAAAAGGTAGGGGCGTGGATCAGAAAACCAGTCAGTATCTGGTGTGACCACCATTTGCCTCATGCAGCACGACACATCTCCTTTGCATACAGTTGATCAGGCTGTTGATTGTGGCCTGTGGAATGTTGTCCCACTCCTCTTCAATGGCTGTGCGAAGTTGCTGGATATTGGCGGGAACTGGAACACGCTGTCATACATGTTTACCCAGAGCGTCCCAAACATTCTCAATGGGTGACATATCTGGTGAGTATGCAGGGCATTGAAGAACTAGACCATTTTCAGCTACCAGGAATTGTGTACAGATCCTTGCGACATGGGGTCGTGCATTATCATGCTGAAACATGAGGTGATGGCGACGGATGAATGGCACGACAATGGGCCTCAGGATCTCGTCACGGTATATCTGTGCATTCAAATTGCCATAGATAAAATGCAATTGTGTTCGTTGTCCGTAGCTTATGCTTGGCCTATATATAAACCCACCATGGGGCACTTTGTTCACAACATTGACATCTGCAAACCGCTCGCCCACAAAACGCTATACACTCTGTCTGCCATCTACCCGGTAGAGTTGAAATGGGGGTTCATCCGTAAAGAGCACACTTGTCCATAGAAGGTGAGCATTTGCCCACTGAAGTTGGTTATGACGCCAAACTGCAGATGAGCTTTCCTGAGGCGGTGTCTGACAGTTTGTGTAGAAATTATTCGGTTGTAAAAACCCACACTTTCATCAGCTGTCCGGGTGTCTGGTCTCAGACGATCCCGCAGGAGATGAAGCCGGATGTGGAGGTCCTGGGCTGGCATGGTTACACGTGGTCTGCAGTTGTGAGGCCGGTTGGACATACAGGCCAAATTCTTTAAAACGGCGTTGGACTCGGCTTATGTGTCACGCCCTGACCTTAGAGATCCTTATTATTCTCTATGTTTGGTTAGGTCAGGGTGTGACTCGGGTGGGAAAGTGTATGTTTTCTATGTACTAGAAACCTGGTGCGGGGAGCTGCCACTGTTTAGTGGTTTTTGCCTGACAGAACTGTTCGCTTTCAAGTTTGTTATTTAGTTTGAGTGTTTTTGAATATTAAAATCACTTTCCACGCTGTGTCTTGGTCCACTCTTCATGCTACAAACGAGAGCAGTTACAGAAGATCTCACCAAAAACGGACCAAGCAGCGTGACCAGGAGGACTGGAGATGGGAGGACATCTGAGATGATAAAGGATCCTGGATGTGGGAGGAGATCCAGGCTGGAATGGAGCTCCTCGCGTTTGCCGTGCTAGAGTGGGCATTCAGCCAGGACGGATTGTGCCAGCTCAGCGCTCCTGGTCTACTCGGTTCAGGATAACTTGTGCCAGCTCTACGCATGGTATCCCCAGTTCGCCAGCACAACCCAGTGCGGCCTGTTCCAGCTCACTGAACTTGCCATGCTATAGGGGGTATTCAGCCAGGACGCGTTGTGCCAGCTCTACGCTCCAGACCTCCAGTGCGCCCCCATGGCCCAGTATATCCTGCGCCGGCTCTACGCACTATGCCTCCAGTGCGCCTTCACAGCCCAGTGCGTCCTGTGCCAGCTCTTCACACTCACCGAGCTAAAGTGGGTATCCTGCCAGGACGCATTGTGGCAGCTCCCCACACCAGGCTTCTAGTACGTCTCCTCAGTCTGGTGAGACCTGTTCCGGCTCCACGTACGAAGCCTCCAGTGATGATCCATGGCCCGAAGCCTCCAGTGGTGATCCATGGCACAGAGCCTGCAGTGATGATCCAGGGAAGGAAACCTCCAGTGATGATCCATGGCCCGAAGCCTCCAGTGATGATCCATGGCACGGAGCCTCCAGTGATGATCCAGGGAAGGAAGCCTCCAACGACGGTCTCCAGTCCGGAGGCCCCCGCAACGATCCTTGCACCAGAGGCGCCACCAAAGTGGGGGAAGCCTCAAGCGGAGCGGGGTCTGCGTCCTGCACCGGAGCCTCCACCGAGAGTAGATGCCCACCCGGACCCTCCCCTCCCCACTCGGGTGAGAAAGTCTATGTTTTCCATTTCTTTGTTTTTGGCCGAGTGTTGTTCCCAATCAGAGGCAGCTGTCTATCGTTGTCTCTGATTGGGGATCATATATAAGTTGTCAATTTCCTTTTGGGTTTTGTGGGATCTTGTTTTCTGTTTGTTATTTTGTTTGAGTGTTTTTGAATATCAAAATCATGAACACTTTCCACACTGCGTCTTGGTCCACTCTTTATTCAACAAACGAGAGCCGTTACATTATGGTAGAGAAATTAACATTTAATTATCTGGCAACAGCTCTGCAGTCATTATGCCAATTGCACATTCCCTCAAAACTTGAGACATCTGTGGCATTGTGTTGTGTGACAAAACTGCCCATTTTAGAGTGGCCTTTTATTGTCCCCAGCACCTGCGTAATGATCATGCTGTTTAATCAGCTTCTTGATATGCCACACCTGTCAGGTGGATGGATTATCTTGGCAAAGGAGAAATGCTCACTAACATGGATGTAAACACATTGTGTTGAGAGTAATAAGCTTTTTGTGAGTATGGAATATTTCTGGGATCATTTATTTCAACTCATGAAACATGGGACAAACACTTTACATGTTGCGTTCATATTTTAGTTCAGGTTAGTTCCCATTATTTCGTCTGAGCAGACGGCACCGCCATTAAGGCAATCTCCATTCAGAAGTAGTACATTTTCTTCTTCACAATTGGCTGCTCCCTCCAACAGGGTCATCAGCAGGAATCAGCCAATAAAGTTTGAAGTCCCACCCAGTTGACTACATTAAAAATGATGGAAGCCCACAATGGTGCTGCCAATGCTATAATTAAGCAATAAGGCCTGAGGGGGTGTGGTATATGGCCAATATACCACGGTTAAGTTCTTCGGCACAACGCAACATGGAGTGCCTGGACACCGCCCTTAGCCGTGGTATATTGGCCATATATCACAAAGGTGCCTTATTGCTATTATAAACTGGTTACCAACAGAATTAGAGCAGTAAAAATAAATGTTTTGTCATACCCGTAGTATACGGTCTGATATACCACGCCTGTCAGTCAATCAGCATTCAGAGCTCAAACCACCCAGTTTATAACAGCCTTTTGGCCACTAGAGGCCTCTATCCTGCTCTATGCCGGGGATAGAGTATCTTCAACCTAGCTTTCTGTTCCCCCTGAAACTTCTTATTAAATCAATGTAAAAAATAATAATAATTGGGGATAGGCTAATAAAAATTTGTTTGGGAAAGACCGATACCATTTACATTTTAGCAAGCGCTCTTATCTAGAGCATCTTACAGGAGCAATTAGGGTTAACTGTGGGTAACACTTTACTTGACACCCAGCATCATAACACGTTTTGATATGGTCATAACTATGTCATAATATATGTCATAACAGCTGACATAACTTGTCATAATATGGTCATAACACTGTCATGACATATATTTAGACCTATTGTGACATATTGCGTTACTTTATGGCTGGTTATGACGCCTAAATAAGAGGGTCAAAACCCACAAATCCTACCACACAAGGCAAAGCCTACCACACAAGGCAAAGCCTACCACACAAGGCTAAGCCTACCACACAAGGCAAAACCTACCACACAAGGCAAAACATTCCATTAAACCATAGCGTACTTGTCAACAGTATGCTTAAGTTATATAACATTTTCTAAAATTGACTATATTAAATGATTATTGTAATTGTGCACACATTGATGTCAGACATGCACCTACCCCAATGCTCTGTTGCTGATGAAATGCAGAAGCAGATTTCAGGAGCAGGACGAGACACCCTCTTTTTGACTGATGACTGACATATGTACTAGATCTATACGTGCTAGGTCTATATGGCTTATATGCAATGGTGGAAAAAATACACAATTGTCATACTTGAGAAAAGTAAATATATCTTAAAAGAAAATGACTCAAGTAAAAGTGACCCAGTAAAATACTACTTGAGTAAAAGTTTAAAAGCATTTGGTTTTAAATATACTTAAGTATCAAAAGTCAATGTAATTGCTAAAATATTCTTAAGTATCAAAAGCTAAAGTATAAATCATTTCAAATTCCTTATATTAAGCAAACCAGGTGGCACTATTTTCTTTTCTTTTTTTACGGATAGCCAGGGGCACACTCAGACGTCATTTACAAACAAAGCATTTGTGTTTAGTGAGTCAACCAGATCAGAGGCAATAGGGATGACCATGGATGTTTTCTTAATACTGTAAGTGCGTGAATTGGACCATTTTCCTGTCCTGCTAAGCATTGAAAATGTAACGAGCACTTTTGGGTGTCAGGGAAAATGTATGTAGTAAAAAGTACATTATTTTCTTTAGAAATGTAGTGGAGTAAAAGTAAAAGTTGTCAAAAATATAAATAGTAAAGTACAGATAACCCCAAAAACTACGAGGTGTCATAAAATAGTGCAATATATATGACACAACAGGTGTAAACATATGAGTCATGGCAGTTTTATGAACATATTATGACAGGTTATGACATATTATGACATGGCTACGACCACGACATAACGCTGGGTGTCAAGTAAAGTGTACCGTGCTTTGCTCAATGGCACATCGACAGATTTTTCACCTAGTCGGCTCGGGGATTCGAACCAGTGACCTTTCCGTTCCTGGCCTAACGCTCTTAACCGTAGGCTTAACCGCTAGGCTACCTGCCGCCGCATTTAAATGTTCCATCGCCAAGGGTGAAACCCATGATTATCCTTAATTATGATGTGATCATCCTGAAAACTTGGTGGGCATTTGGTTTGTAGGAGGCAGGCGTTTGATGTTATTATGTTGATTGGGTAGAGTACATTTTGTTATTAGTTTGGTATTTGTTGCTATATACACCACAGTATAAGAAAATTATTGAATAAGATATTGGCCTATAGGACTATTGTTGGAAAAAGGTTGGAATTGGTTGTCATAATTATGACCTTTCACATTTCTTCCATATAGACAGTCAGAAAATACTATGCAATAATGGATTACATACATATTGATTGATTACATCACAATCATAACATAGTTAGTAATAACAGTATGTGTGTCTGGTTAGTGGTTACTATGACATTGGTGAAAATCACTATGATCTCGAGATTCCCTAGTTAATAAGCAGTCGTGATTATGAATCAATAATATGTCATAAAACTGAGCGATACCTGTACTGTCTCATCCTCCAGGCCCAATGCTGTGTATCAATCTATTTTTGACCCAGCCAGGATGCTAGCTTCTGGCTTCATTCATCTAGAACGCTAACCATGGACACCTCTCCAATAAGTACTCAGACAACAGATTCTTGACTTTCTTTTATACCTCCCATACCTAGAAGCACTGCCTTAAGTAGAAATGTTAATGCTCTTTCTCTGGAATTGCTAACAAAATGTTGACTTGACTAAGGATTCATCACAATATGTGCAAAACGGGGACAATATATGCCAAAAATAACAGGGGACAACATTTTCACTGAGCAAAGCAATTAACCTTCGGATGGGTCTAATGCTTGTATAACTTTATCTAAAAGTGAGAGTGAACCCCAGAGCTGGCGTTATTCTTTTAACAATTAATAGCAACACCCTGCCCTTCTGGGCGGTATATCATGAAAAATGAATGATTTACAATCAGGTTTTTGGTCTCTGGATATGCCACTAAAAATATTTACATTTCCAGCTGTCCTCTTATCTGAATCACATTTCTCCATTAGTGAGCAAGACATCCCATCAGTCCAAAGGCGTCTGTCAAGGTAAGGCTTTTCTAAATAGGACTTAACATCTACACAATGGTGCTTTCCTAATAAGATTGGTGTTAAGTGAGAAAGAAACAAAGATGGTCCAATGGGTATGAAGCCTCTCTCTTTATCTCAGTCTGTTGACCTCCTGATTTCCTCTAGGGGTGACATTTTGGTCCTGCTGAACAATGTAAAGCAGTCGCTGAACCACATGCAGGGGCAGCTGAACAACACGAAGGGGCCGTTTGAGATGCAGAGTACCATCTCTAATGTAGTGTCAGAAGAGTCTCAAATAGAGTAGAATAAGTACACTACATGACCAAAAGTCATGGACACTTGCTCGTCGAACATCTCATTCCAAAATCATGGGCATTAATATGGAGTTGGTCTCCCCTTTGCTGCTATAACAGCCTCCACTCTTCATGGAAGGTTTTCCACTAGATGTTGGAACATTGCTGCGGGGACTTGCTTCCATTCAGCCACAAGAGCATTAGTGAGGTCGGGCACTGGTGTAGGGCGATTAGGTCTGTCTCGTAGTCGGCGTTTCAATTCATCCCAAAGGTGTTCGATTGGGTTGAGGTCAGGGCTTTGTGCGGGCCAGTCAAGTTCTTCCACACTAATCTTGACAAACCATTTCTGAATGGACATCCCTTTGTACATAGGGGCATTTTCATGCTGAAACAGGAAAGGGCCTTCTCCAAACTGATGATGCCACAGAGCAAGGGGAACCACAAGGTCTCAGAGCAAGTGACGTCACCGATTTAATCGCCACTAGTAAAACCTTGAAATCAGCCCTAGCCTTAACAGGAAGCTAGTGTAGAGAGGCTAGCACTGGAGTAATATGATCACATTTTTTATTTCTAGTCAGGATTCTAGCAGCCGTGTTTAGTGTAGCCGATGTGAAATGGCTAGCTAGTTAGCGGTGGTGTGCGCTAACTAGCCGCCAACTAGCTAGCCACCAGGCAGATACAGCAAGGGCCGTTCATGGCTCCAGTGCCTTTCCGTTCACCTTCACACCCCTGGGCCAGACTACACTCAATCATAGGACCTACTGACATGGGTAGGCAGACCGTTCCATAAAAATGGAGCTCTATAGGAGAAAGCCCTGCCTCCAGCTGTTTGCTTAGAAATTCTAGGGACAATTAGGAGGCCTGCGTCTTGTGACCGTAGCGTACGTGTAGGTATGTATGGCAGGACCAAATCAGAGAGATAGGTAGGAGCAAGCCCATGTAATGCTTTGTAGGTTAGCAGTAAAACCTTGAAATCAGCCCTTGCTTTGACGGGAAGCCAGTGTAGAGAGGCTAGCACTGGAGTAATATGATCAAATTTTTTGGTTCTAGTCAGGATTCTAGCAGCCGTATTTAGCACTAACTGAAGTTTATTTAGTGCTTTATCCGGGTAGCCGGAAAGTAGAGCATTGCAGTAGTCTAACCTAGAAGTGACAAAAGCATGGATTAATTTTTCTGCATCATTTTTGGACAGAAAGTTTCTGACTTTTGCAATGTTACGTAGATGAAAAAAAGCTGTCCTTGAAATGGTCTTGATATGTTCTTCTAAAGAGAGATCAGGGTCCAGAGTAACGCCGAGGTCCTTCACAGTTTTATTTGAGACGACTGTACAACCATTAAGATTAATTGTCAGATTCAACAGAAGATCTCTTTGTTTCTTGGGACCTAGAACAAGCATCTCTGTTTTGTCCGAGTTTAAAAGTAGAAAGTTTGCAGCCATCCACTTCCTTATGTCTGAAACACATGCTTCTAGCAAGGGCAATTTTGGGGCTTCACCATGTTTCATTGAAATGTACAGCTGTGTGTCATCCGCATAGCAGTGAAAGTTAACATTATGTTTTCGAATAACATCCCCAAGAGGTTAACTCTCTCTCTTTTCTCTCTTCTCTCTGAGGCCTGCCTCAGGACTACCTGGCCTGATAACTTCTTGCAGTCCCCAGTCCACCTGGTTGTGCTGCTGCTCCAGTTTCAACTGTTCTGCATGTGGCTATGGAACCATGACCTGTTCACCGGACGTGCTACCTTGTCCCGGACCTGCTCTTTTGACTCTCTCTCTCTAACGCACCTGCTGTCTCTAACTCTGAATAGTCGGCTATGAAAAGACAACTGACATTTGCTCCTGTGGTGCAGACATGTTGCACCTTCTACAACCACTGTGATTATTATTATTTGACCCTGCTGGTCATCTATGAACGTTTGAACATCTTGGCCATGTACTGTTATAATTGCATGGCGGTGTGCTCTACTTTCTACACCTCTCAGCAATGGGTGTGGCTGAAATAGCTGAGTCCACTAATTTGAATCATGACACTTGCATTCTCTTGGAAATGAAATGTTTTTAAACAAATGTCCCCCTCTCCAGCATGGGAATCTACCAGCTCATGTTTGTTGCCTAGGCGGGGCACTTGATACGGGGCAGGGGACAGGCCGTAAAAAGCGCATGCTGAGGTTTTATTTTAATATGAGAAGTAAAACATCACAACCTACATTATTTGTTTTAAGCCTATCTCAATAGTGTCCAGGCTTTATTTGTAGTTCTATTTATCAAATAATGAGATCATTTTTATTTAACTAGGCAAGCCAGTTAAGAACACATTATTTTTTACAATGACGGCCTAGGAACAGTGGGTTGACAGCCTTGTTCAGGGCAGAACGACGGATTTTTACCTTGTCAGCTCAGGGATTTTAATCTAGCAACCTTTCGGTTACTGGCCCAACGCTCTAACCACTAGGCTACCTGCCACCTCAATCATATTGAGATTAGCAAACCTCTTTTTCAGAGTAGACAAGAATAGGCCTATAGGCTATGGAACGCTGACATACTACGCTACCCCAGGTTTAAACAAGAGCATAGGGAGCTCTGCCTAACACTATACACAGGTTCTATCAATCCACGTTGAGCTGGCAAATGTGGAAATTAGCAAAACAACACCTTGTAACAGTTTTGGGCAAACTATAAATGATTCTTCAAAAACGGAGTCAAATTTAGATCTCAAATCACCAACACCAATTCCCTATTCCCTCTCACCTGCTCCTTCCTCTGGGCGGCCTCACCAAGGTCTCATTACACCTGGTATTAGTCAACCTAACCTGGCCTGCACTCGGTTACACAACAGCGCGCAAGAAAAATGGTGCCAAGGGCATTGTCAAGGTCAACCATGTTAGAGCTATAATGGGAGAAAAAAAACACAGAAATATTTAGAAATAGGGAGAAGTAGGCTTAAACATCACAGATATACAACAAATCATTGATGATATAGTGTCCAGTCTTGATGAAATTAGATTCTAGGACCCCAGAGCATATGCCTAAACCAAAATACTTTGTACCTGTTTATTCATAGGTGGAGTGTTGTTGTTCTAGCCTCTCCTTGTAATGTCTATTGTCAATTCAGTTGCTGCTATTCCACTTTGTAATGGTCCATATTACCACTCCTAATGCCACTCCTTACCTTTGGCAGAGCATAGACCTTTCAGCTCTGCATTGAACCAGGGTTAGTCTTTGCTGAATGTGACAATGTGATGGTTGGAATGCAGTTTTCCTAACAGATACCAATGTAAGATGTAACCCTGTCAAAAATCCTGAATTGTGGTATTGTCATTTTTGAAAATATCCCAATCGTTGGATTCCAGGCTGTCCTTAAATTTCCCTATGACCTCACCGGTCCATTTCCTCACCGTTTAAGAAAAATGCTTGGCGGTTGTCAGTTTCTGTCTGTATGAGGGGATGAGTTGGATCATCACATGGTCAGAGTTCCCCAGGGGGGAGCGGGGGTAGCGTGGTATGCTCCTTTGATGGTGTTGTAACAGTGATCTAAGGTTTTCGGTTTTCTTGTGTGGCCTTTAAACAGTTGTTTGTAACTGTACAGCTCATGGCTCAGACTGGTGTTGTTAAAGTCGCCCAGCATAGTGAACAATTAATGAAATGGCCACCCGGAGTATTTACATTGACCCTCCCCTTTTTTGTTTTACACTGCTGCTACTCACTGTTTATTATCTATGCCTAGTCACTCTACTCCTACCTACATGTACAAATGACCTTGGGTAACCTGTACCCCTGCACATTGACTTAGTTTTATTGTGTTACTTTTTATTACATTTTTTACTTCAGTTAATTTAGTAAATATTTTCTTAAATCTATTTCTTCAACTGCATTGTTGGTTAAGGGCCTGTAAATAAGCATTTCACGGTAAGGTTGTATTCGGCGTATATGACAAATAAAATGAGATTTGAGTGCAGAATTTGGGTATTTCCTTTTCTAGCATGGGGATGATGGGAGGTGGTGGTGGTGGTGGTGGAGCAATGATACCTGTGGAGAGGATCCCCTCCCTCTGCTCAGGTACGCTGGCAGTTTGGAGGAATGGCTGCTATTCATATGGTGGTAAGGCTGTTATACTTTGGGCTGTAACAGAGTATCAGAGCAAGATGCTCCTACTGTCAGCTAGTAGTGATTGTTCTGTGTAGTGACATGAGCGGAGTCTCCTGACTTCTCCCATTTGTCACAGATATCCAAAGTAGATATGTTGTGGACCCTGCTATGATGACCACCACCAACCAGAGGCCAAGCCAATTAGCCTGAGACCCCTGCAGTACAGAAATCACCAAACAGTGGAGGCTGGCTCAGCTGGGTCATTGGTGGCAAAAAGAAAGGGGTTCATCTGCCTGATGACAAAGACAACTCCATAAAGAACCTGTTATTTATATTCTTTATACAGACACTTCAGTGGATTAATCTATTTCTCTGTAGCTTGATTCCCATTGCTCCCTCAGATTGTCTGGGATCAGGCCATACGGAGTTGGTCGACAAAAGTGAGCCCAATGCTGAGGTATTCACTCCAAATAATGTGCCATTTGATTGCTCCCAGGTTGGCAGACAGGCTGTGCCATTTGATTGCTCCCAGGTTGGCAGGCAGAAACTTGCCCCATGCACTCTACCCTATTGAGGTATAACTCTGGACAGTCCTTCCTAAATGAATACATTTCAATAACAGAGCTTTTATTTTGCAGTAATATAACATATGGCTGAAGTAGCTGTGATGTAAATAATTGTTATTCTTGTTCCACAGGAGATTTGCCCAGAATGGGTTTTCCCATATACATAAGTGGAGTTTTCAGCATTTTAAAAGAAATGGCAAATCAATTAAGAAAAAATATTGAAGTAATGGGGCACTTCTGGTATCACAGGTCTGAGTGGGTTCCAGAATAGTAGCCTGATTTGTGTATCTTCATGGTCATGTACACCACAGCAGAATATGCATTGCTTTGGTAATCAACTATTTCCTGTTAAAGAGAAAATACTTACCTCGTTGTCATTCTGCTCTCCAACAGTTCTGGTGGACATGTCATGCACCCCTTTTGAGTGTCTTTCACTGACCTGTCTCTGCTCCCAATAAAATGAATATTGACATGTCATAAGGGGTTAAATAATCTGCAAGCAACTATCAAAGAATGAAAACAAATGGATTTACAGGTGCTCCTTGGAATGCGTTAAGGGGTACCCTTTTTTTTAACAAGGACAACATCAGATTGTGCAGGTCTAAACAGCGATGCTATATCATCTGCACATTAATTACATGTCTTGCAAATTGTTTAGTTAATCAGGTTTAGATTTGTTTTAAAGAGTCTAAGTGACACAATATAAATTAATAGCCTACTACCAGTGGCAACTGGGGTGAATAATTGCTTTTAGTTTGCGTGGCGAGGGCGGAACGTATGACGTTGTCAGCTGAAGCTTGGAGGTGTTATTTGTTCCTTCCCGTCGAAGAGCGAAAGGAGGCTAGAAAGGGGAAGATTTAACGATTACATAGACCATTTTCATACGGTTTCAATTATACAAAACAACGGCAGAGGAAGGTTGACACAGGACCCAGTGGCCATGGCATATGCATACCTTTTCAAATACATCATTATCGGAGACACAGGTAAGCACTAGTCAATAGCAGCAAATATTGCTAACGGTAGTTAGCAAGCAGATATATTTTATTTCCGCAGTGTTGGAGAGTCCAATGTGACGTGGTAAAAGCGGGGACGCGGGAGGTGGGATGACTGACAGATTTCTCGCTTGCAAACGTCGTTAATAGCTTGTCATTAACGTGAAATAATCCTCCCAAAAAAATCCCACTTTACATCGCATAATGTTGTGGTCAACTAGTAGCGTGTTAATTTAGCAACATATCCAACAAGCCGACTGCCTATTGTCCTTCGGTTGTGCACTGAGGGTGGGGGTGCTAAGCTAGTTTTGCTACTTAGCCTATTAGCTAGCAAGGTAACGTTAACGTTGGCAAAGTAGCTGTTTACAGCGACATAAAAAAACAGCTACTTTGACAGCTTCTCTACAACATGGGCGTCAGCACTGGCTATGTCAGTCACTTGGACAGAGTCAAGCCAAGGTTTTGGGCTGTCTGTTTTTTGTTGTTGCGTTGTTGTATTGCTAGGCCACAAGCACCAAGCGCCCTCCCTCGAAATGGCGTTTTACCTACTTTTTTGTACGGTTGCCTACTACGGCAGTATTCTAGTTTAGCTGTTTATGCTCGTGTTGTTAAAATGTACTTTTACACGGGTGTTATGTTAATGAGGTTAAGCAGTTCACTGTCGTTTGTTTACCTAGACGAGGCGGACTGAGTAGGTTTCCCAAATATTGTGGATGCTGCCAAAGCCAACCTACATTTTTGTCCAGATAATTTATTGCAGGTTGCATTAGAAGCAGGCGACGTAGGTACTTGTTTATCAAAAACAGTACAACTATGTGCATCTTATTTGATTAGATCTGTTATACATCTATTGGTCAACCCGGATCCTTGAAATATATAGACTTGAAATAGCCTAATAGCAGCACCGCTTGCTATGCATATTACCCAGGGAAAACGAGGGATACTGAGATTACCTATCTCTCTGACTACAGATTGACAGTGTTTGATTCTGAGAAATAAAAACATGTACCTGGTTGGCATCTCAAGACCACAGGGGGAATGTTGTGACGCTAAGACTTCCATCACTTCAGTTTATTAATTGATCAATAAGTCTTGTACATTCAAAGGGTACATGCTGCCTTTTTAAAAGTACCAATTTACTGTGGTTTATTCTGTTTGAAAGTATCAGTGAAGGGAAGTGTACCCTGTTTGCAGGAAGGCCAATAACAGATTAAGCAGCATGCTCCCCTGCATTTCTCTGAGATGAAAGGGCAGAATTTTACTTGAACCAGACTATTTGCTTACAGGACCACATATCATATTTAGCTTGTTTCAAACTGGAGACATCATTTCCAACCCAAAACAGTGGTCAGCATTTGGGAGTACAAATCTGTCAGTGCATTTTTCCCAGGCTACATCCAGCAGAGTTTTCCCCCTTGTTTTATTTGTATAATTAATAGGGTCAGGACGATACCAGTATCGCGATACTCGTCAGTATTGTGGTTAGGAAAGAAAACACGAAGGGATTACACATCAAGAAAAACAGCCCTAATGTGGAAACAAACATCATGTTGTCATCGAGTCACATTTATTTTCTAAACAATAGCACACAATATTTTACATACAGTAGGTTTTTAAAGGACCAAAGAGTTTGGTCTGCTTTGTTTTCATTTCTGCCATGGAATTTTTTTGCCATACTGGTATCGTCACAGCTCTAGTTGCAACACTGCAGACCTGTCATCGCCCTGGCTTCACTGGGGGCCATCATGTGACCCCCTGCAACCCAAGCTGTTGATCATTCAGTGTTTTCACATTACCCACTCACATTCTACATGACTTTGCTGTTTAGTTATGGCTATCCCAGCTGTTCAAGCAGTTAGATATAGTCTACGCTATGTGGTTGGTAACTTGGCTAGATGAGGTGATAGTTGAGAAACCCCTATCCAAAAGGATGCATTATTTCTCAGCCTCCATACCATAAACCGTAGTTTTCACCTGAATCAAAATCCAGTTGTACACCTCTTCCTGCCCAATCAAATGCAGTATTTCAATTAGTGATGGGGGGGGGGGGGGGGGGGTGTAATTAGGCTAGTCTTTGATGTGGCACCCCTGTCTAATTGCTGTTGCTTTAAGATAATGACCTGACCACTAAAGAACCAGATGGACTATCTATTCAGTGCTAGAGGCTGATTGTCTAGCAGGTACACAGTTAAAAGGGTGACAGCTTTGTTTTGTTACATCCTTCTCATGATGTCTTCTATCACCCTGACTCCCCTGCCTAGCAACGGTGGTGGTAACCCATAGAAACACTAATGATAGCCTTCTCTGGTGTCCTAAAGGTTTCACCTGTTTGCATTATAACCATACAGTGCAGGACACATGTTTTCACAGGTCCCTCCTCCACGATATGACAGTGTGTTTCACTGTCACGGTTTACTTTTTTTTTTTTCACACAGGCGCACGCCACACATTATATTTAGGTGTAATTTGTAATAAATGGAGTTAGCCGCCCATCATTAGGCTAATTATTGCATTCATTATGGTCAGTGCTACCTGGGAATATCTTTGTTTCATCACACCAAACAACCTCATGAGTCATGACATTTGTGTGTTGACATTTTTGATAAAATGTCCATCCCTATCAGGAGCTTCATCATCATGTTGACAGTGCCTCGAACACAGGTCCTCCTAAAGAAACAAGCTTGAGGAGGAAATGGCTCATCTTAACCACTGATCCAGGATCGGATAACACTATCTCACCCTGGACCATTGAGGGAATAAAACGATATCTCACCCTGAATGTGTTTTAATGCATCCTCTACCTACCCCAGAAAAATATGACAACCAGAATTCTACTTGTTTGACAAGCCTCTTGGCTTCAGCAAGACTGACTATGAGCTTCTTTACCATTGTGTGTGTGTGGGTGTAGTCAGAGGGCTGTAGGGCCTGATACAGTCTGACATTTTTATCTCATTAAATTACCCTCCTTATGTAATTTTTTGTTCTCTGACACATCATATCAAAGACTGGGATTCAACTTCTTTAATGTGTGTGTGCGACCAGATGTGTTGTTGGTTTTCCAACGTGTGTGTGTGTGACTGGCTAAATGATGTTAGTTATGCAGACAGAGTGCCTATTTGTTCCTGTGTGTGCCTCTGTTTAACTGTGCATGTTTGTTTTACAGGTGTGGGGAAATCATGCCTATTATTACAGTTCACAGACAAGCGGTTTCAGCCGGTGCACGACCTCACTATCGGTAAGGCTCCTCTATATTCATTAGAACGTTTAACAACGACTGTGATTGAAATGTATCCTGCCTCTGCACTGCCTAGCTGCACTGGAGGGTCCTCAATTAAATTATCTATGCTCAGCTCAGATCTCCACGTCCAGGTTCTTGGCATGAACCTTTTTAGACATTTGTCTGAGAGCTCAGGTCACTTGCCCCTCCTCCCCCCAAAAAGGTATAACACCATGGGCCAAAAAAGGTGACAAATTGAGTTGTATGATTTATTTTTATTTTATTTCACCTTTATTTAACCAGGTAGGCAAGTTGAGAACAAGTTCTCATTTACAATTGCGACCTGGCCAAGATAAAGCGAAGCAGTTCGACACATACGACACAGTTACACATGGAATAAACAAACATACAGTCAATAATACAGTAGAAACAAGTCTATATACGATGTGAGCAAATGAGATGAGATAAGGGAGGTAAAGGCAAAAAAGGCCATGGTGGCAAAGTAAATACAATATAGCAAGTAAAACACTGGAATGGTAGATTTGCAGTGGAAGAATGTGCAAAGTATAAATAAAAATAATGGGGTGACGCAAGGACCCACTTCACAAAATAACATTCATTATTTTCACTGGTATTGACAATATAAGGCTGCTGGTCTCTGATCCCATGCATTATATCTCCTGCCGTTGTGGCCTTGAGCAAGGCTCTTACCCCCCCACAAAGTGAAATACTGCACTGATATGCTACTGTATAAAACACGTGATCCGTCAACCCTCCATTTGGAGAGCTGCTGGGTGTAAAGGCTTTGTTCCAATTCTGATTGGCGCAGCCTAATTGTTTCCATGTTGTGATCTCCATATCGGACAACTTTTCTTTAGTTGCCCCGGGCAAGCGGACAAGTGTTAATGTCACGCCCTGCCCTGGTCTTAATTAATTTCTTAAGGATTTTCATCACTCCTCTGGTCTAACCTCTGACGATGAGGGAGATGGATTTTATTTTAGCTTGCTAGCTACTTCCAGACACAAATAACAGAACACCTCACTCTTAACACAAATCAGCTCTGCTAGGGCGAGTAAAATGTTATCAAGAAAGTTAGTGACTGCACTGTGTTACTGGCAACAATTGAATTCAGTTTTTTTGACTATTTTATAAATCATTTAATGTTTGGCCAGTGCCTGACTGCCTCCTCTACTACACTGTGTCAACTCTAACCATTAGTCACCATAGGCTTTTAGGGTGTTTCTGTGGTGGAGGCAGGGGAGGGGTTCTAGAACAGTGTTTCCCAAACCCAGACCTGCACCCCCCCCCCCCCCAGAGTCAATGAAGTTGACATTTAAAAAATGTTTAGGCTAAATTTAGGGTAGGGACATCCCAAGGATCCCTTATAGTACTAACCATTCATGATTTCCATTGAATCTTGGTATTAGTGTTTTCATGCAAATGAGTTGTAGACTGACTGTGTCCTTGTGGTGGGTGTGTCTTTCCCAGGTGTGGAGTTTGGGGCGCGGATGATCACCATAGATGGTAAACAGATCAAGCTGCAGATCTGGGACACGGTAAGATACCTGCCCTGTTTCACATTGAACAGATATGATTCTTTACCTGAACACACGATACAGTCGACTCCTGATCCATGCAGCAGTGTGGGACAGTTCTCATATCAGTTGTCAACTACTGCATGCAGTTCAATCATAAAGAATGTAGTCAATGTACTGTTGAAGTGATACAGGTTCATTCTGCCAATTAAACAGTTTATACTTGGCTTATCTCAAGTGCACTTATCAGGGGTCGACTGTAATCATGATATTCTCGGGAAATACTCTTCGGTACATCGGTAACTTATCGGTGATAAGGAGATTTTTAAATCTTGGAGTCAAAAGGCTATAGTCTATTATTGAACATTCAACTCTTGTAATGAAGCAGCAAAAAAAATGTATTTTTCAAACATTTACCAAAATGCATTTTACAGGAAAACACTGTTTTAAACAGTACGCATAATGAGAGCGGTTCCATAATGAAAATATCTGTTAGAACGAGGGGGAGTCTAATATGACTAGGATGGGTTGCTAATATGACTAGGATGGGTTGCTAATATGACTAGGATGGGTTGCTAATATGACTAGGATTGTGACTTTGGTTTCTGGACAACAAAAGTTGACCAATAGAACCACAGAGAAATGCTGATTTGATGGCATGAAGTCTTTTTTTCTAAAATACCTGCCTCCACTTTTCTATGGCTGGATTTCAGCTAGGCTACTTTGAAGCAAGGTAAGACATGACTCATAATATGAAGTAAAGTAAAACGTTCAGGTTTCAAACAATCACTGCCTCAAGCTCACGTTGCAAAGTGGTGGTGACGCGCTGATAGCCTGCATACTGTTGACTATAGCCTAGGCACTCGAATAACAAATGGGAGGCATGCTTTAATTACCAGTTTAGATTGAGATGGCCATGATTAAAAATAGCTACTGTCAAAACAGTTTAACATGCGATTGCATTTTAGAAATGTTATGTTGCTTAATGCCTGGGCTTACAAAAGCACATTTCAGTCCAGTACCCGCTCTTTGAGCAGCTGCTCTAGGGCTGTCTGATGGGTGATACAGCGCAGTGTTCAACACCATAGTGTCCTCCAAGCTCATCACTAAGCTAAGGACCCTGGGTCTGAAAACCTCCCTCTGCAACTGGATCCTGGGCTTCCTGACAGACCGTCCCCGGGTGGTGTGGGTAGGCAACAACACAGCCGCCACGCTGGCCCTCAACATGGGCCCCTTGGGGGTGCGTGCTTAGTACCCTCCTGTATTCCCTGTTCAACCACAACTGCGTTGCCAAGCACGACTCCAACACCGTTAAGTTTGCTGATGACATCGGTGGTAGGCCTGATCACCGACGACGATGAGACAACAGCCTCTCCCTCAATGTCAGCAAGGAGCTGATTGTGGACTACAGAAAAAGGAGGGCCGAGCACACCCCCATTCACATTGACAGGGCTGTAGTGGAGCTGGTCGAGATCTTCAAGTTCCTCTGTGTCCACATCACTTAGTATCTATCATGGTCCACACACATCAACACAGTCATGAAAAGGGTAGAATAATTTCTCTTCCCCCTCAGGAGCTGAAATGATTTGGTATGGACCCTCAGATACTCAGTTCTACAGCTGCACCATTTGAGAGTATCTTGACTGGCTCCATGACTGCTTGGTATGACAATTACTGCCATCTGACCGTAAGGCGCTGCAGAGGTTAGTGAGTACGGCCCATTGGGGCCGAGCTCCCTTCCTTCCAGGACCTCTGACTCCAGCCACCCAAGTCATAGATTATTCTCTCTGCTACCGCACGGCAAGCGGTACCAATACACCAAGTCTAGAACCATCAGGGCCCTGAACAGCTTCTACCCCCAAGTCATAAGGCTGTTAAATAGTTAGTCCGGGTGGCTATTGGTTAACTATTTAACTATCTGCATTGACCCTTTTTGTACTAACTTCTTTTGGACTCATCACACGCTACTGTTTCTGTCCTGTTGCCTAGTCACTTTATTCCTAGCTATATGTACATACCTACCTCAATTATCTCGTACCTCTGCACATCAACTCAGGAATGGTACCCCGTGTATAAAGACATGTTATCGTTACTTATTGTTTACTTTTATTATTACGTGTTACTTTTCTATTGTCTTTTCTCTCTGCGTTGTTGAGAAGGCTCCATATGTAAAAATTTCACTGCTAGTCTGCACCTCTTGTTTATGAAATATGTGACAAATAAATTGGAGTTTGATTTGATAGGCTATTCCGCTCCTCAAACTAGGCTCTGTATGCTGTGCGCATGTGATAAATAAGGTGCATGACGACTAACACACACCGGAATTTTTAATTACACTAAATTATACAAATTAACCTATAGACTGATAAGCATGACCAGTCAAATGTGTTTTCAGTGCCTAACCAATTAGCCGTTAACCATTTAACATCCCTAATTAGGAGTAAAGATTGAAGTGTTAATTAGGGTTTCTCAGTGTGCCCTACTGTTTAATTATGTGGGATTCCCTGTGCTTTGCTAGGGCCCATTAAAATATGTTTACATTTTTTGGCCTGATTTTATTTATTTTTTTCTTCTAGAATTGACCCAAATTCCATATTTTTCCCCCATTTTTGTTTTTCTAGGTTTCTTTTCATTTATCTATTTTGCTCTCTAAATCATACTTAAAATATATAGAACATCCAATTTGTAGTTCTTTAAGTACACAACACTGCTTAAACCACATGAGACTTTTGAGGTTTAGGAAAAATGTTTTTATTTTTGGGGGTGTGCAAAACAAATTGGCACTGGATTGATAAACAATCATCATATCGATCTGCCATAGGCTACTTTTGTAGTATATTTTTGTTGTTGTTAAATTGAGGATATTTTTGGGGATTTTTCCATATCTACCAGAAGAAGCTAATCATTACCATCATCACTGACGGTTACATAAAGTGTAGGCATACACGCACACCACACACACACACAGAGGCCGTTGCAGGAAAATACGCTGATGCCGTTTGTTCATGTCATATGATTAACTTGGGCAAATGTATTAATTTCAAGTTGAATATATTGTTGAATTCCATTTAAAAGTTTGGATTCCATGATTTCGTCCATTTTCTACTTAACCTGGATTTTATAGTGCCCTACTGACTGTGCTGAGGAAATATGAACACTACAGGATATGGTGATCTTGGTGTTAGTGTAGTATTTCTATTGGCCTGTAGGGGGAGACACAGTTCTATAAATAAGAATTGAATCTCTCAGCAGTAATTCTGATGGATGGTGCAAGTCGAGGCCCTATAGGCCTTTTGGCCTTCAGACCAAGCCAGCTGCTGTGTGCTTACTAGGCCACATGGCAACACCGGTGCATTTTGGTTGATGAAAAGGTAAGGCTGGAATTCAGCAGAAATAGATGCCAAGGGGGATAAGAATGGCAACCTTTGATTGGGCACTTTGGTAATCTAGCTTCCATTTTGAGAAATGACAATTTCACTTTTATATTTTCGAAACACCACTATGAATATACCCTCTTAGAATGGTCTGTGGCTTAGCTTACATCCCCAGACCACTACATGTTCACCCTGTCAAGACAGAGTTCAAATCAAACACAGGGCGTGGGTATGGCTGTGTAGCTGTATCAGTGTGTGTTCCGGCGTGTGTGTGTGAGCACAGGAGGAGGAGTAGGGAGGTACTGCCTGGCCTGGGAGTGATGTAATAGCCAAAATCTGCATTTCTGGTCTTCCTGTAACCTTTGAGATCCGGCAGATGGCAGGCATAAAGGTGTCATTCATCATTTATTCACAATGGCCTCCATTAGCTCCAACGTTAGCAGCTGCCTCAGGGGGACTGTTGCCACTGACTCACTGACTGGGCCTTATTGAATTCAAATGTGCTGCAGTGCTGGGCTGCCTGGTTCTCACTCACCTGCTGCCAGGCTGGAATTGATGTAGAACGGCATAGAGTAGGCCAAGGTACAACGGCTGCTAGCCAGGGAACAGTGACAATGGCATCTATCGACAGGTCTTATTTGCCTGCCTGCTGTTTTAACCCAACACTGAGTTTGGGGAGAGAGGTAGAATGTGGTATTGTGGGCTATAGTGGAACACAATGAGCCCCTTGTTTATGAGAACTCAGTCAGTCAGGTATGGGATGCAGAGAAAGAGAGGAGCCTTTTGTACACAGTGACAGGGGTTTGCCTGTGCTCTGCCTCTGCACAGGGAAAATCAGGAGGCTTGGCTCTCTGGTTGGGAATATCTATGGTGTTGGGAATGTATATGGATTAGGAGAAAGCTGCTGGAAAGCCTGGACTGGAGGAGTGTAGTAGGCACTAGGCAGGACACGCATGAGTAAAACATGGCTCGGGCCAGGAGTTTTTCAGGACATGGGCTCAGAAGAACCCCTGACCCTAGTAACACAGTACATCTGTGTTGGTATTTTGTCCAACACACCCTTGAGCACTTGAAGTAAGACTCCTTTAAGAGTAGTTGCTTTGTTCAGCTTACTACTACTACTTTGAAGTACTGCTGGCTCTTGTTTGTACCCTTTCTATGGGTTACTATGCTTCTGTGCTGAACTTTGTCTTTGCTTTAACAGAGCGTCTGTGTGTGTGTGTGTGTGTACTATGTCTGTTTGTCTTTGGCACGAATTGTGTGTGTGTGTGTCAGGCCGGCCAAGAGTCCTTCCGCTCCATCACCCGGTCTTACTACAGAGGGGCAGCTGGCGCCCTGCTCGTGTATGACATCACAAGGTCAGTCTGGTGGCCATTTTCTCCCCAGGTCTTATCTATGTAAACACTGGTCACTAAGTCTACCCTAGGATTTAGGACATGACTATTGCTCTTGAGAAATGTAAAAAAAAAAAAAAAAAAAAAAAAAAAAATATATATATATATATATATATATATTAGTTTGTTTAAGAGGAAAGGAAATGTTTTCTTATCAAGTTCATTCAGTTTAACAATAGTTGGAGCCACTGAGATTTGTTTGTATAATACATTTTGGATGTAATTTAATCTCCCGCCCCAATGCCCTTATTTTGCTCCTGTGGGTCAACTGTTGTTACAAAAGGGACCTACATTCACCTAATGAAGGACATGTTTATGCATTAGTTTACTAGGAAAGGAACATTTATTATTCTTATGTTAAGTGTTGCTCAACTGTTTTTGTTTTAGAAGGGACACCTTCAACCACTTGACAACCTGGTTAGAGGACGCTCGCCAACATTCCAACTCCAACATGGTCATCATGCTCATTGGGAACAAGAGGTCAGATTCATCTCCCTGTCACTCATGGTTACCAAACAACCTAGTCATGGTTGTCATGGCTACTAAACAGGCTATGCCTCGAAGGTCTGAAATGCCAACCTTTCTTCATTTTGTCTTATCTTAAAGCATGGGTTATGTCAAGTCTAAATGGTGGATGCTTTGTGTTCTTTGCTTTCAAATGAAGGAAAGGAAAAAGTGTGAGGAAGCCATTTTTGACAATTGAGATACGCCCACACAGTTCACAGCCCTGCTCCCTGTGTGCTCGTGTCTCCTCTAGTTAATGACATATCTCCTAACTGGAAAACGTAACAGAATGAATTAACATTTGCAATAAAACAGAGAGACACAAGACCATGCTAGCATAACAGGTCTATGGTAATGTGTGTGAAATACTAAATGTGTGTGGCGTTTTCCTCAAAGTGACCTGGAGTCCAGGAGAGAGGTGAAGAAGGAGGAGGGAGAGGCCTTCGCCAGAGAGCACGGCCTTATCTTCATGGAGACCTCCGCCAAGACCGCATCCAATGTAGAAGAGGTACCTCCTGCTCACACTAAATTGTGTGTGCATTTGTTTGTTTGAACTGACACGTTTGCCTATTAATATACCCACCTCTCAAACACTCCAACGCACACATACACATCTGTTCTTCAGTGTGCTGGGTAGCCAGGCTCTCTGAGGATTTAAGGCAAGGGCTGGTTTATATAACCCCTCCCCCCAGCAGAAACCCCTGATATGATTCATTTGTCTCATTAGTGTCTCCTGAATCCTTCCGATACCTCTCCTCTCCCTCAGTGACGTGTACATCGCCTACATTCATAGCCTCCCCTCTGCTCTCCTGTCCTAAGTGACAGCCGAATGCCAATCAGGCTCCCATGCTACTACCGTATGCACTATATGGAGAGTAATGTGTTGAGGATAATGCTGGGTCCCTGGGTTATGCCCTGGGCCTCCATGGTCAGGTGGGGGAGCTCTGCCTCAGGCTGAGGGAAACCCATCTGTTGCTGTTAAACAATTTCATGTGTGAAGAGGCAGGGAGGTTAGAGGGGACCAGATCAGGCCAGAGCCTCCTGAGCTAAACTGAGGTGCACATTTACTTTCAGATTCTAAAGTAGGCCTCCCTCTGTGGTAAAAAGCTGAATTACAGGCAGTATTTACTATAGATGGGCACCCTGGACTAGTCTCGCTTTTGAGGTGTACTTAATGATTATATAAGGCCTACCATGCTGTACATTCAGGCTAAAACTAAGGCTCTCTTTATACGTCTGCTTGCGTTGTTTGTACAGCGGAGTGACGTAGATGTGGTGTTATCTGTGGCAACAAGCCAGAGGCTAAACTCCTGTAAATCACACTCTTTTAGAACTTATTCAGTTAACGAGAACCACGTGTATGGTTTGACTGGTCCAAGGCTTGATATCTTTCAGGGGAGTTTATCAGTTATTACAACGGTCACATCTAGATGTGGATTTCAGCTCTGATCCTATACTGACTAGGCACTCTCTCTTTTCAGGCATTCATCAACACAGCGAAGGAGATCTACGAGAAGATCCAGGAGGGTGTCTTCGACATCAACAATGAGGTCATTTGACATGGGAGAGACACATTTGGTGTCCATTTTGTACACCGCAGCTTTGACAAAGACCATCTTCTTGACATGGCTTGACTTCTTAGATTTAAGTCATCAACTGAGATATGGCCAAGTGGTCAAATGCCCTTGCTCCCTTTGTAGTGCCCTAAGCCCACGTCAGAAACAGAGTGACGAGGATAAAACCTTGACAGAGCAGACGTTGGATAAATCCTATTGGGGGAAAAAAGGCCCATTTGAAGGCCAGAAAGTCATTGTGTTAGCTTACTCTGTTACGAAGTCACATGCTCCTAGGAGACACTGCACCCATATTCATATTTTCGAGGCAGCCCCTCCACATCAGCTTATTTGTAGCGGCCCACACCCCATCTCTCTCCTCTAAAGAAAGGCAAGAAGAAGCAGAGCAGGTTCCAGTCTGCAGAGCCGAGCAAAACTTCCACTGTTTTTCCCTTCTCCCCTCCCTCTCTCCTTCCCTCTCTCCGCTAGCCCTGGCTGCTGGCCAGCGCATAAATTCCTCACATCCCACAAGGTTACAGCCAGCGTGAAGGAGGCGAGTCCCTGAGCAGCCGTTGGGTATGCTTTCTTTGAGAGGTAGTAAAGGGTAAAATAAGGGGGAGAGGGGGTGGGGGAAAGTGAGGCCAGGGACACGGTCCAAACCGCATCAGCTGACTGACGAGGGGGGAAGCCCTGGTCAGAATTCCCGTCGCTTGCTGGCAGGCGTCGTGAGTACCCCCCCCCCCCCCCCCCCTTCTCCACCCTCCTCTTCCCTGAACACTATAAATGTGATTTAGAACGATTGAGTTGACTTAATAGCTACTACTGCTTAAAGCCACAGCAGCACAGGCTCACATTGGAGTGATGCCTTTTAGCCACTCTGCGTTCTCTTCAGCCAATAAAGGACTGGAGAGATGAAAGTGGGGCAATGGATGAAAGTGCCACTTGCTGGTGTGTGTGGGAGAGATGCTTACAAAAGAGTGTGCATGTGACTGTGAGCCAAAGATAATTTGTCACCATTGATATTTCTTGTTATATCCATTTCTTCCACCCCAGAAAACACAAACACTCAAACTCTAAATCGTTAAACCACACCTGAACATCATCACGTTCCATTTTCCTGACTAACCGTTTGCATGTTCTGGTTTTGTCTCGGCAGGCTAACGGCATTAAGATTGGGCCCCAGCACGCTGCCACCAACTCCACACTCTCCGGTAGCCAGGGGGGCCAACAGGCTGGAGGGGGATGCTGCTGAACACCCTGCCCCTCTGTCTCATACCCCCTCCCCCAACCACCCATCCTGCCCCTTGCGTTTCTTCTGGACTGGTCGGGCTCACTAACATTTTCTTAACCCCTCCCTCTACACAGCCTTGCCACAGGAGAGTCTAATTGTATACTCCATGACTGTCAGTCAAAATATACCAAGCAAAACATGTTAAAGTACCCCTGGTCCTGGGGCAAAAATGCTTGTCCTGCATTGGAGCCTGTCTGGGTTGTAGAATGGTAGGGTTTACTATTACTATTGTGGCAGGATACTTTAGGATAAGGGTCTCATATCTATCTGTACATCAAACAGGCAGGATGCTTTAGGATAGGGACTCATCTATCTGTACATCTGTGAGCCAGTTGTGGATCATGTTTTTCTTTTTGACGTTTTGACTTAAAGCTGAATTGTATAGAACACTACAAGCTTGGTCATCAATTAGTATTTGAATTGGTTTCATGTGGGAGAAAGAAAGCTTTGGGAACGTGTGGTTAACGCAGAAGTTTGAAATAAAAGAGAAAAAGAAATGTAGAGTTGTGTCGAGCAGCGGCCATGTCTGAAGTGAAGAAACTAAAAGGAGAAAAAACAGGGCTGTTTTAATTCTGTATTTATCACTCACATTCTGTATATATATATAGTAATCCTTTCTTGCTTTGGTGTATGTTGACCGAGCTAGAATTCTTTGAATTTCCTGGAAAAATCTAGACTTTACGAATAGAGCTTGAAACTGCAACAGTATTGCTAAAAAACCTACTTGGACACCATTTTAAGATTTGACTTTTAGTTTGTCCTGCCATCTGCCTCCCCCCTCCCCTCGCTATCTCTCTGTGCCCTAGATCTGCTATGACTGTGTATGGAAACTTTGGCTCAATATTCTGCATCTTATCTATTTTAATGCCAAAATGTTGTTTACCTGTGTTCAATAACCACGAACCCCAGAATTTGATCACCTGGAAAGGGATCTCAGCTGTTTGCCTTAACGAAAAGATTGGGACAGCAGAAAAACAATAGAAAAACATAATCAGGTTGCAAAGGAATCATTCCACTAACTACATATGCATAGTCTTATACATACACAGCACATACACAGCACTTTTTTAAATTTATTTTTTTACATTCAAACATGTGTTGCATACATTCAGACATTCTCTAAATCACTGGTTCTCAACCCTGGTCCTGGGGACCCAAAGGGGTGCACATGTTTTCTTTTTGAACTACACACCTGACTCTAATTATCGAAGCCTGATGATGAGTTGGTCATTTGACTCAGGTGTGCAGTGTTATGGCAAAAACAGAACTGTACACTCCTTTGGATCACCAGGACCAGGATTGAGAACCCCTGCTCTAAATGTGTGTATGTATACACGTATATTAAGAAAGTACATGCATTCCTAAATGTATACATGTGTACCTACATGCACACACACAGTTGTCTATTTATACATATAAGTCTGCATGCATACATATTTTCTCTTCAGGATTTTGTTTTCCAAGCAGTCCGCTGTGGAGCATCAGTGCAGAGCAGCGTTTTACTGTAGGTGTGAGTGGCTGTGTAAAGCCTTGCTTTCTTTGGCAGTGCGTTCTGTTAGTAGATATTATGGTGAACATCGCGTCTGTTGTAAGAGCGGCGCGGGAAAAGCCGAACCTGGAGTGTCTGTGACCCCCCGACGTTTGCTGTGTTGGTTTTTCTTAAAAATAAAAAATGCTATCGCAAATAATAAAAAATTATAAAATGAAATATAAATTTATGTGGAAGAAATGTGCAATGTTTAAACTTACATTTTGTAATTTCCTTTTTAGAGTTGACGTTTTGCATTTTGCATCTCCCTATAGTACTTTTCTGAGTGTCTGTGTTGGTATATGAATGAAACGATTATATATGGATCCATACTGTATTGTATCTCTTGATTTATCAATTTATAAAGTGAAGCATGTGTGTCCTCAGAGCTGCCTGGAGTTTTGGAATTCCTGTAAGATCATGCAGCATCCTCATAACCAAAGGGGTGCACCTTTTGTTTTTTCCTCATAGCACACTACACAGCTGATTCAAATAATCAACTAATAATCAAGCTTTAATCATTTTAATCAGCTGTGTAGTTTTATGGCAAAAAAACTAAATGTGCACCCCTTGGGGTCCCCAGGACTGAGTTTGGGAAACACTTTCATACAGGCTTGGTTCTGAAATGATCACTGCACCCTTTCCATGTATTTATCATAGTCCAAAATGGGTACCCCTACACACAGCAGTGTTCTAGAATATTGGACTGTTGGCTTTCATACTTTCTGAATATTTCAGCAAGGCTCAAGCAATTTCTCCAAATGTCAACACATTCAAATGAATAGAGGATGCATACTGGAGCCGAGTTGGTTGGGATTTGTGGGGAGGAGCACGTTTGGGATTTGCATCCTCAGATGGTGCAGAGCTGTGAAGCTACTGTATGTCTGTGGACTATGATTTACACATTCAAATATTAACACTAAGGTCAAAGGGGCATATGCACCCAGTACCAATTCAACTGGCTTTTTAACACACTTTTCTCTGTGTTACATGTGTTTCAGGTAGGCCTTGATACTTTTCAGGTGATATTCAATTGAAAGTGTGATTTAATTTCTAGGTCTCCTATGTCGTTATGAAATAATTCCACATAATTTACTGGATATTTCACCTTATTTGTGTGCTTTAGTCTATTATAAAATAAACACTGCTCTGGGCCTGGTTTCCCAAAAGCATTCTAAGGCTAAATTCATCCTTAGAACCATATGATCCTATAGTTCAAACAATCAATTTATTCTTAATATGCTTTTGGGAAACCGGCCCAGTGCGCAAGGTTTGTCAAATAGGCCAACAGCAAATCAAAAATCAATGTTGGGTGGGGGTGCATTGCAGTCAGATATAGTTCATGAGATATATTCTTTACTCATCATCCCCATTACATCCCTTAACATTAGGATGTAACCTGAAATTGTTTTTTGATGGTAGTCACGCACAGCAACAGCTTATGATGTTATAGGTGAGATCACATGATCAAATCCTTACAATTCTCATGACCTACTTTTGAAAGCAGTAAAGAAAGGAAATGTGAAAACGGAAAAGCTTGTGTTGAACAGATTAGTGAACCCTCTGAAACGGTAGGAGTATGCCTGCTGCATGAATTGTATTAACTGTTTCAAAAATGTAAGTTTGATTTTAGTGAATGCAATTCAAGTAGTGTGACCTTCACGATAGCCTTCTCTCATGCAAATTAAACCCACAAACGCAAAGGACATTTATATTTTTAAAGACATGCTCTATTAAATTATGTTCCGAAGACTGCAAAATGTTTAAGTGATCCATTGGAATATTGACACGCTTATATTCATCACCACATACACATGTAAACACAAAAATATATACAGTCGATTTGAGAGGACATTTATTTGGTCATACAGAAAGTGGATGCTCCTTTAAATACAGTACTCCTGTGGGGCAGGTTGTTATGTTAAGCAAATGAATGACCGCGCAAAGGATTTGCGGGTTACTTGCCCGATAATTCCTCTGTAGTGTTCATCAAGGATGAGACCTTCACACAAGTGTGGAATACATATTTCTTCATTTTGATATATTTCTATCGAAAATGGTTGCACATGTTTAGCTTTTAACTTCGCAAAATGCAAGGACTCGAACTACTCTGAAATCCTCAGGTTGGCCCTGTGCGTGCCCAAGGGACCAGGTAGAATAGGCTCTCAGGCTCGGTAGAAGAGCAAGTATTATGTAAATTTGAATCGTGAACTTGCATGATGTCCATCTCTAATAATCATAATTATTAATCTGCAGTTCACATGGAATTATTATGAAAGTCATTATCGGGGACGAACTGATGCTCCAAACAAATAAAACCATCCAATCATTTCAGTTGATACAGTTCCATTTCAATTGGGAACATGTTTTGAACTCGTTTTGAACCTGTATGAGCTTTTAGAATACCATATCATTTGAGGTTTATAATTTATAGACGTCATTATCCCATGCCAAGTTCCAGTTTATAATTTGAGAATCAATTGGAGCAATTTAAAAGCAACTTGATGTCCACATTGCATGTATGAATAACTCCCATAACCCTACGCCAAAATAAGAAATTAAAAGGGGCAGCTTTAATCGCATCTACTATGTTACAAGAACTGAAAAATAAAGCGCACATTCGTCACAGCCCAGCAGGGTCATTCACGCGCACGCATGTTTATCCATTGGAGCCATGAACGCGCCCCCTGCCCGTAGAAGGTGAGAGAGTATCTGGAAGAGACGACTCGAGTACGCGACTGCCGGGATCGATCGGATTAAACTCGGATTGAGTGAAATTAACACAAAGGAGAAAACGAGCCGGTGAAGACGGGATACCGACCTGCTTAACATTATAAAATAACTTGAATTTCGTAATTTATTAACGGACCAGAAAGGATTGTACTGGAGATACTAACGGGAGTTAATTTGAGAAACCCTGAATTGACCAAGCTTGTTGGGTAAGCGAGCAATGATTTTTTTTGAATGGTTGAATTCCGTAGTCGCTCTATATCCCATTTGTTCACATGGTAAATTAGTTGTGTGTTACTCTTACCTGTAAGTAACCCATGTAATGTTATAGAACGGGTTTTCCCACTTACAATCGACTTTTAATCTACCATGCAAGTTTGTTTGGAAACTGACTTGGTCTATCCAGCGAATTACTGTAAACGCAGTTTATTCTGGAAAGTAAATGAGAAGGGGATACAATAATTTCCCAACACAAGTTACTGCAGGTCCGTAAACTACCATGCTGAAACGCTAACTACAGTTAGCAAGTTTAACTCGCCTTCCGCTCTGAGCCCAATAGTTTTTTTTTTTCACTAGGTGAAGAATATTATCTAGCCAACACGGTGAGATCTCGATAAGCAGACAAATATGAACAACTTGTTGAATTTAGAAACATTTTGAATTGTTATTTATTTATAATACAATTGACAAGGGTGAGTGTTCGTTAGCTTGGGTTAGCTAGCTAATTGTGTGTTCAGCTAGAGAGACACGAGGTGGCTCAAATGTAGTTAGAGGTGAGTCGGTGGCCGAGCTGAATTATTTAATACTGTAGGTTGCTAGCGCAAGGGATATTCCCTGGGTGCACGCTAGCTATGAAAACTATATTTTTTAAAAATACGGCATACCACACAGCTGGATTTAGATATAGTCCAGACAAGTCCAATTTGCATTTCTTAAATTGAGTTCATTCACATGGTATTTAACTTGCTAATGACGGGATAAAAAAAGTAGCCTGTCTGTAGTGTTATTGGACGATGAATATGGACAGAGGGTTGCTTGAGGCCAGACGGTCATCCCTGTTTAGCCATATGTTTTTTCTCACCCTTTATATCTATATATAATTGTTAAAGTACATGGACTATATTCATTTTATATGGTTCGGGATTATTATATTTTAGTAGGGAATAACTAGGCGAGCTCTGCGTTTCCGTCAGCTGTGTGATGGCCTTAATTAGCTTGCTGCTAGCTAGTTGGAAGTGGCCCCATTGTTGAGTGGAGAAGTTGAGCCTGTAGCCAACATTCGAGCACTGTATCATCGCCCTCGTTGTCTTTACTGCTAGCCCAAAGGCTAATCCTGTGCCAGTGGACTACACTGATGGCGGTTGTTGCTCGTCGAAAAAAAACCTGCACAAACATTTTCCTGCGGTGCCACTTTGATCAACAGCAAGCGATGGTTGCAGTTTTAGTGCGTTTCCGCATTTTAACGTTTAAGGGGGCTTGTTTATCATAAACATTGGATCTGGGTGAACTTGGAATAACTTCACTTGTTACCATCGGTTCATCCATGTATTTTCGATTAAAAAGCACCTGCCGCTGTATAGTTCCTGGCTGTATTTCTAAGTGCGAGATGGCCATTATTTTCCCGAACGCGTCGGTCTTCTCTCCATTCTTTTGTAATCATTCAACCAGCATAATGGGTCGCCAGCAACTACAGACGTGACTACTTTCAACCTTTCATAACAGAACGAAAACGAACTGTTATTTAAAAAACTAAAAAAACAGTGCACATAGAAAAAACACACTTTTATTGAACGACCAGGCTAGCTACGTGTTCACAGATAATAGAGCATCCCATTAAATACTACCCCACCTTCCGCGAAGTCTCTAACCTAAGATGGCAGCTTCTAAAGTCAGTTGGGTCACTCAGCCAACAGATAAGAGGTCCCGGTATGTCGGGCGGAACAGATGTTTTTAACTATTGTGGCTTCCACCATAGCCTGCCCTTTCTTGTGGTTGTTGAGGTACTTTATTCGACTGGCTTGTATAGTTGCGTTAACTTCATGAAGTGGTCGGGTATGAAGTGTGGTGGGGTTCTTTTGAACAAACGTTTTTAGCAATGGTACCAGTGTTGAGTTCAGCTTTCTTTGATGCCCTACTGTTAAACAGTTTTTGCAAAAATATATATTTATTTGACGACAAAATCCAAGGCCCTGTCAGAGTTCAAGATCATTTGAAGGATTATGACCATGGAATTTCTGAATCAGCCTAGCACAGGTGTAGGAAAATTGCATACAATACTTTGGGAGTAATCTCTACTATCTAATATTTGTATGATATTGTGCCAGTTCATCCATCTTTAGACTGGAGAGAAACTGTGGTTCGGCAAGATGTATGCGAGATCAGATTTTAAGATCTGTGGTGTCATTATTTGAAACAAAAAAAGCCAAAACCCAGTTTCAGATCTTAGCCCCATATGTCCCGTGTGGCTCAGTTGGTAGAGCATAAGATTGTGGGTTCGATTCCCACGGGGGACCCGTATGAAAACGTATGCACTCACTAACTACTGTAATTCGCTCCGGATAAGAACGTCTGCTAAATGACTAAAATGTAAAAATAGATGCAACTACAGGATACTAACAAGCATACACCGTCAATCCCTAGGTGTCACGCTCGAGAAACTAAACTTAAAATGTAAAGATAGAGAGTTGAGGGGAAACCAAGAGGAAACAGATACATTGTTTCCCTCTTGACAGAGTGAACACTAGGGACCCTTGTAAACAGTTCCATGTTGTTTTTTCTTTGAAAATTAGCATTGTTTAGCAGCGCCCCTCCCCATTTTTATGGTGTAGAGCAGTGGTTCCAAAACTTTTTCTAGTCCTGTACACCTTCGAACATTCAACCTCCAGCTGCGTGCCTCCTCTAGCACCAGGGTCAGAGCACTCTCAAATGTGTTTTGCCATTGCTCTTTAAGCATCTTACATAAAACCTTATTTGTTCATCAAAAATTGTGAATAACTCACCACAGGTTAATGAGAATGGTGTGCTTGAAAGGATGCACATAACTCTGCAATGTTGGGTTGTATTGGAGAGTCTTGTGTCTGTGAGAATCCACTCTCACATAGGTACATGGTTGCAAAGGGCATCAGTGTCTTAACAGCGCGATTTACCAAGGCAAAAAACTCTGAGCGCAGCCCTGTCCAGAAATCTGCATCTTTACTCCTACTGGTTTCAGTTGCACGTTCAAACTACTACTCTGACTTAATCAGGACTTAAATGGTTCTATAAAGACAGTTTTAAGACTCTCAACTGAGTCCTTGTATGAATGCTATGGACACTGTCTGTGTGGATCATCACATCTGACCACTTATTATCGCTGCCATTTTGTTTTAGTTATGTGGCGGTTGTTGCTCCTGTCAGTGGAAGACGCTTCACATGGTTCTGTCATCATGCCCCTCTCCCCCAGGCCTCCCTTTGCTCCTCTGCCTCTCCTCCGAGGTTAGCGGGAGGGCTGTGCTGGCCTCGTGTGCCTGGAAAACAAGCAACCCCCCCCCCCCACTCTTCACCCATCTGTCTACCTCTAGTAGTGGTGAAGAAGCAGCAACTCAAATCTATCTGAAGTGAAGCCTAGCCAGCCCCCAAGCCTTGCTTGTGTGTCACAGTTCCTTTCTTCTGAATAGAACATGTTTAAAGATTGGCCACAGCTGATTAGATTGTATTATTCACTCTGCTCACCTTTGTATGGCTCCTGCGAGGCAGCTTTTGTCAAATCTGTATTTCTAGATGCCCCATTTTCATCCAGTAGCATCATCTAGTTATGACAGAAGTAGAGGGTATTTCCCTCTATCCATTCATTAGGTGGCCTTTTCTCTCAGTCCTCATCCTCTTATTCAAACCATGGCACAGTCACAGCTGCGATTCAGTGTAGTGCTTAAGTGTTAGTGTCTGAAGGATAATTCATCTCAAGATAGCCTAGAGGAGACATTAGTCAGTGTAGCATCTCACTAGATTAGTGTAAAGTAGGTCCTTCCTAGGCATTGATTTGAAATGATAGTATGATCATATACACTCGGTGTACAAAACATTAGAGGAACATTCTAAAATTAAGCCCCCCCCCCCCCCCCCCCCCCGCTGTCAGAACAGCCTCAATTCGTCAGGGCATGGACACCACAAGGTGTTGAAAGTGTTCCACAGGGATGTTGACACACTATCCATGTTGACTCCAATGCTTGCGTCAAGTTGGCTGGATGTCCTTTGGGTGGTGGAACATTCTTGAAACACATGGGAAACTGTTTAGTATGGAAAAACCCAGCAGCGCTGCAGTTCTTGACACTCAAACCTGTGCGCCTGGCACCTACTACCACACCCCGTTCAAAGGCACTTAAATCAAGTCTTGTCCATTCACCCTCTGAATGGCACACATACACAATCCATGTCTCAAGGCTTTCATACCCTTCTTTAACCTGTCCTCTCTTTCATCCACACAAATTGAAGTGGATTTAACAAGTGGCATCAGTAAGGGATCATAGCTTTCACCTGGTCAGCCTAAATCATGGAAAGAGCTGGTGTTCCTAATGTACACTGTGTAGATGAAGGCAATACAGCTAGAGACAAAAGGGCTCATGTTGACCTGTCCAGGGCTATCAGTGCAGCAGTAGAAAAGGAGACACCATTCATGACTTGAGTCCTACCGCAGGAGTGGGATGAAGTTGCCCCTACACCTCGCCCCTAAGGCAAGTTTTGTGTTCTGTCGGAAGGGCCTCAGGAAATACAGTCAGAAATCATTTGCCCTGAGGGAGCGTGTCATAAAACCAATAGGTTAAAGGCATCCATCCGCATGCTTCCAATCTGAAACAGTTCGGAAGAGTTTGTATATATTAATTACAGTATTTTGTGATGTTTTGGACTTTGGCTGTTCTGGGACACATTTCTCTAAATACAAGCTGAAGTTCGGAGCCGAAGTCTACGCCCCTTCGTTGGTGATTGGGCAACAGTAGGGATTCTTCAATCGTCTCATTCAATGAGAAATACCTTGTTTTCAATGCACATTTTTTAATTGAAAAATACTGCACCAAACATCTTAGATGGTTGGTGCTGTTAGACTAAGATCTCCTCTGCAAAAATGTTAATTAATGACAGCTTTCTTGCGTACTTTTAGTTTCATTTTAACTTTTGTGAGGAGCGTATACTGGCTATGGCATCTCAATATGAACAAACAAGCACGCTTGTTCGGCTAGCCAATTTTGGCTAGGCGCCAGCCAAACTGAAGCATGCTGACGTCTTAAACCCACCTGGAGGCTTCAGCTTTTAACTGTGCATTGGTAGCCCCTGCACCACCTCCCACCCAGTCACACTCACAGCCACTGACTGAATACTTTCAGCGTGGTTGGGTTGGTGGTCTCTCTGGAAAAATGATTTAGCTCTCTGGGAGGCCTGGGAATCCTGTAATGAATTATTCTTAATGGAAGGATAGAGGTTTTGTGTTTTAACTGTTCACCATGGAAACTGTTAAACTTATAGTAAGACCAACTTTGAACATGGTATTTGGGTCCAATTGAATTGCTCAATAGTCTGTTTTAAAGCAGAGGCTAGTAGTATAATTAAATTCTACTGTATCTTAGTCTAGGCCGCTCTGACATTGCTCGTCCATATATTTATATATTCTTAATTCCATTCCTTTACTTAGATTTGTATATTTTTGTGAATTTGTTAGATATTACTTGTTACATATTATTGCCCTGTTGGAGCTAGAAACACAAGCATTTTGCTACACCTGAGAACATATGCTAAACATGTGACCAATAACATTTGATTAGTCATCTCAACATAAAAAATGTGCTGGAGCAAACTTGGGATACATTTTTAGTGTGACCCAGCCCGTTTTTTTATTTGTTATTTACGTATAACCGGATGATTTGCAAACAAGACTCTTCCAGGAAAAATGGCACACACAAACTACAGTACAGTTTGGGGGATTGTTTCAGACTGAATTTATGGAAGAACAAATTAATTCCCTCAATGCCACGGACTCCAGACAGAAAAAGATAACCTCCAAAGCTGAACAACTTCTCTCCCCACGTCTTTCCTCTTAACTTCGTCTCTGTCTCGCTCTTCCCCTGGCTCTCTGTCATTTCTTTCTGCTGAGCCAGACATCCCTGACAGGAAGTTAAAGTCCCCCCCCTTATTCCCACACGCCAGTGTCAAGGCCACATGCATGGCTGCCGCCCCCAGGCCTGCTACGGGCCAGCCCAAAAGCCCCAGGGGTGAGTGGTTAGGGGGAGCTGCAGCAGGTCCCTCTGCCGGTGGGCAGCCAGTCAGACGAGGAGTGCCAAAGAGGAAGGCAAGGTGCCGCCATTCCCTGGGAGTCAAGTTGTGCTGAATATATTACTGACGACCTTTTGTGTTCCCCAGAATACTCCTCCCCACTCTTGGCCCCACTCTTGACCAGGGAAAGGCCTCGGAGTTGGACAGTGATTTTTTTCGGGAGATATTAAGCCCACATGTTTAAAGCGGAGAGCAGATTGCATAAACAGAACTCCTTCCTGTTTTACCCCTCCCTGCTGTAGACAACTGAAAGTTCATTAACCTCTTAAATGTACAGTGCCTTGCGAAAAGTATTCGGCCCCCTTGAACTTTGCGACCTTTTGCCACATTTCAGGCTTCAAACATAAAGATATAAAACTGTATTTTTTTTGTGAAGAATCAACAACAAGTGGGACACAATCATGTAGTGGAACGACATTTATTGGATATTTCAAACCTTTTTAACAAATCAAAAACTGAAAAATTGGGCGTGCAAAATTATTCAGCCCCCTTAAGTTAATACTTTGTAGTGCCACCTTTTGCTGCGATTACAGCTGTAAGTCGCTTGGGGTATGTCTCTATCAGTTTTGCACATCGAGAGACTGACATTTTTTCCCATTCCTCCTTGCAAAACAGCTCGAGCTCAGTGAGGTTGGATGGAGAGCATTTGTGAACAGCAGTTTTCAGTTCTTTCCACAGATTCTCGATTGGATTCAGGTCTGGACTTTGACTTGGCCATTCTAACACCTGGATATGTTTATTTTTGAACCATTCCATTGTAGATTTTGCTTTATGTTTTGGATCATTGTCTTGTTGGAAGACAAATCTCCGTCCCAGTCTCAGGTCTTTTGCAGACTCCATCAGGTTTTCTTCCAGAATGGTCCTGTATTTGGCTCCATCCATCTTCCCATCAATTTTAACCATCTTCCCTGTCCCTGCTGAAGAAAAGCAGGCCCAAACCATGATGCTGCCACCACCATGTTTGACAGTGGGGATGGTGTGTTCAGCTGTGTTGCTTTTACGCCAAACAACATTTTGCATTGTTGCCAAAAAGTTCAATTTTGGTTTCATCTGACCAGAGCACTTTCTTCCACATGTTTGGTGTGTCTCCCAGGTGGCTTGTGGCAAACTTTAAACAACACTTTTTATGGATATCTTTAAGAAATGGCTTTCTTCTTGCCACTCTTCCATAAAGGCCAGATTTGTGCAATATACGACTGATTGTTGTCCTATGGACAGAGTCTCCCACCTCAGCTGTAGATCTCTGCAGTTCATCCAGAGTGATCATGGGCCTCTTGGCTGCATCTCTGATCAGTCTTCTCCTTGTATGAGCTGAAAGTTTAGAGGGACGGCCAGGTCTTGGTAGATTTGCAGTGGTCTGATACTCCTTCCATTTCAATATTATCGCTTGCACAGTGCTCCTTGGGATGTTTAAAGCTTGGGAAATCTTTTTGTATCCAAATCCGGCTTTAAACTTCTTCACAACAGTATCTCGGACCTGCCTGGTGTGTTCCTTGTTCTTCATGATGCTCTCTGCGCTTTTAACGGACCTCTGAGACTATCACAGTGCAGGTGCATTTATACGGAGACTTGATTACACACAGGTGGATTGTATTTATCATCATTAGTCATTTAGGTCAACATTGGATCATTCAGAGATCCTCACTGAACTTCTGGAGAGAGTTTGCTGCACTGAAAGTAAAGGGGCTGAATAATTTTGCACGCCCAATTTGTCAGTTTTTGATTTGTTAAAAAAGTTAGAAATATCCAATAAATGTCGTTCCTCTTCATGATTGTGTCCCACTTGTTGTTGATTCTTCACAAAAAAATACAGTTTTATATCTTTGTTTGAAGCCTGAAATGTGGCAAAAGGTCGCAAAGTTCAAGGGGGCCGAATACTTTCGCAAGGCACTGTAATGGCAAAATTTTGATTTCCGCCTAAATAGACATACCCAAAAGTAACTGCTATTCATGTGTAAATACTTGATTCTGACAATGAAAAACTGGGTTTATTTGGAAAGAAGAAATCTAGGCGATTATGAGGAAATGCTCAGAAAACAGGAGTTATATAGTTCAGAATACACAAGATCAAGCGCACACACAAACATAAAAAAAATGAATGTCATCTTTGATTGAAAAGCAATAAGTGAATTTTAACGACTAGACCTGGAAACGCATCAGACGGCTTCCACAACGTGAACAATATCAGGAAAAAAAGGGATTGATGATAGACCTAACAACTTGAAATGGGCAGATGTTTTAGTAAGTGGTGTCAGGTGTGTTCACGGGACATGCCCATGTGTCCCTAAACCTCTCCTAAGTGACTTATATCTGTGAATTAGATAATTACATATTTGCATTCCCTAAATGCTATTTGTTCAGAATAGAAACAATTTCTACCATACCAACCTCTCTCAAACATTGGAGAGGTTGATGTCCCCCGACACCACCACAAAGTGCCTGAATGTTTAGCCTAGGCATATCCTGTTTGGCCTAGGCATATCCTGTTTGGCCTAGGCATATCCAACAAACAATAGAAATTCTATATATATATATATTTTTAAAGTCTTATCAAACACACACTTGGTTACACTTGTCCTTCACAAAAATAGAAATAAGCTGAACTATTTACAAATGGCATTTGTGTTAGTTTACATTCCAGGTGTAGATTAGCTTTCACTTTCACCATAGCTTGTGCCTGTCGTGATCGTCTTTGAAGCAGTCCCTCTGCCAGGAAACAAAAGGCGTACTGGTATTTCACCCCTTCTTTCCCCATGTATTTTGTGCAAAACTTGCAGTTCTTCCTTTTGGCATATGTGTTGGATAATGATGCTGACCTTGAGTGGGGGGTCTTGTGATGGTTGTGAGGTTGCTTTGGGCCCCCAATTCAGCCATTTCCAACACCAGCTGCTCTCGGAAGGCCAACTGGGAGAGAGGGGTTTGACCTTTTGCTTTGGACATCTGCTTGTGGAGAATGAAAACATTTACTGTTGCAATGTCCACAAAGTGTTCAAAAAAAGTCTTATACCACTTCCTGGTGTGGTGGAGGACCTGGTAGTAGCCTATCAGAGCATCAAATAGGTTGACAACCCCCATGCTGGCATTGTAGTCCTTCACAGGAACTGGGACATTCTTCCTCACCCATGCCCCATTGGCATTTTTCACCCTCTTTGAGACATGGTCATTATTGAATACCTCATGCTGTGTGGTAAGCATGGTTACTTCCCTAGTGTCCTTCCATTTAACACAAACGGCATGTTAGTCCTGACCCAACGTATGGTCCCCCTCTCCGCTGTCTTTGTGACTTTGTTTACCTTGGACTTGGGGAAACCGGTTCTGTTAGGACAAATGGTGCCACAAGCCCCTATTTTATTTTTCAATGGGTCTATGAAAAGTGGATGTATAACCATCAGATAGGATGATTGGCACAGCAGTGGGGGACTGAAGACCTTGACCGGCAGGGGGGGCTTGCTGGGGAGGGGTGGCTCCCAAACGTCATCATTCAAATCCTCTGCATCCTGAATAAAATAAAGGGATATATTGTTGTAAGACACATAATTACAGTTGACTCAATTTACAAAACGACATTGCTGTAAAGTAAAAACACAAGCCTAACCTATATCTGTAGTGACTCACACAGAAGGTGTGAAGCACACACATACAATGTAAACAGTAACACTGTCTCCAAAGGCAGAGGTGAGAACCACAAATAAAGTGGCCATGAGAGTGTAGTGGCCTCTCCAAAGTTACAAGGATGAAACTTAGAACAGTGAACTAATATGAAACAGACTAACTACTTTGGAATTATTTTACATTGAAATGACTTGTTACATAGGCCTAATGTAAACTAAAAGTACAAAAACAGACAACTTATAAAAACAAAATACATGAAATTAGCAATATTAAGTCAAATAATTTTTCTTATAGGTCTTAGAGTGGATCCAATCCTTCTAGAAAGCAATCTTCGTTGGTCGTGTTGAAATCCTCATGATCTGTGGAGTCCCGTCTTTCGGTGTTTATCAATGTATTCCGTGTTTATGCTTCACAACGCTAATTGAAATGTAGATGGCAGCCATCTTGAAATGAGGTCATCGTCTCGACCTGCCCTTATATATTCGTATGCCCATATTGTAGTAAGTCACACAAGATTTTGAAGGCACAGATCAATAACCAAGATACCCTGCTTTTGCAGATAGGGGCTACCATTCTCATACCAGACTGAATTGAATAGAAAAAATCAAATAGGGTCCCCAAATATGGGGACTTTACATTTAAGAGAAAGGCAGCCGTGTGTGAAATAACCAGATTCCCCCCATGCAAATAACAGCCCAAACATTCTGCTCAGCCCTCCCTGCTCACATCTATTCACATTCTCACACTGTGCGATTAGCTACAACAGGCATCCCTGCCCACCTTGTGGGGGTAGTAGTAGAGGGAGTTTAGTAGATTGGGGGAGGGAGGGGGTTAGGATAGATAAAATCAGTGATAAGGTGTGCCTCTAGAGGGCTGGCCTCTCGCTGGGGCATGATGTGCCACCTGTACTCTGAGGGCTCTCAAGGCTGAGGGAGGGAGACACCCCAGTTGGTTATACCAGGCCAGTCCACAGGGACACCACTGAATCAGATAGCCCCGGATTAGTGGGACCAAGACATTGAGAGCTCTGAGGCATTTTACTAATGTTTTATGTGTAATTCGATGTCTAAAAATAGGACCCCTGTGACCATTACTTTTGAAATAGAAGCGTGGTTAGCTTTTGGAAGTTGCAATGGCAGTGTTCAGGTTTATTCAACTGGGACTGCCTTAAGTAGGCTATACATAAAAGAGAGCAGGCAGTTGAGTATGACAATTAATCTTGAAATGTTGACAGTTTGGTTAGGACATGTCAGTCATTTGTCAGGTACCCAATTAGTAACGCTAAACTTGTCTTCAGATTTTGAGGAGATCTTTTCAACATGCCAAGTGAAAATGACTTAGTGTCATTTGATAAGCAGAGATCTAGCCAGTAGCCAACAAACTTAGACCACCACTCTACTTGTAATATATCAGTAGTAGATAGCCAGATATACTAACCCACTTCAAATTAAGTCCTTGAGAACAGTTTCTGCACCAACCTGTTTAGATACCCTGCAGTGAAACTATTCTCATAGTTAAGCTTGTTTGCTACTCGCACATTTACATAATTAGTGTTATAATTAAAGCTAAAGAACATAATCCGTCATTAGCTTAGGGTGTTTATGAAGTGAGAAGTAGGCTAGTTGCTGTAGCATAAAATTAAGTGGCTGAAATGAACCCCATTTCCAGTGTCAAATATTCTCCTTTCTTGAGCACACTCCAAAATGTGTAAACAAACTCCACTGAATGCTACTGGAGAACTTAGACCACTGCGCCACTCGGGAGCCATATACTAAGGCACTGCATCTCAGCGCTAAAGGTGTCACTACAGACCCTGGTTTCGATTGCATGCTGTATCACAACTGGCCGTGATTGGTTGTCCCATAGGGCGGCACACAATTGGTTTGGCTGGGATAGGCCTTCATTGTAAATAAGAATTTGTTCTTAACTGACTTGCCTAGTTAAAGGTAAAATAAAGATAGGCCTGTTTTAGAAAGGTGTGAACAAGAGCATTTGGAAAGCAGAACTTCTTTACCTTTCCAACTGGGAAAGTAGTCTGTTGCTTTTGCTGTTTTGTTATGACTTGAATCATTCCTTTGTTTTTAAACACATACGGATACAGTGCAGTTTGGGATAAATATGGCGTCAGGTTTTTCTCATTTGAATTTTCAATGTTCTTCCTAGACCTCTCGCAATCTAAACTGCACAAAACCACGAGCACTGTGAGAGTAGCTAAAGTGGAGGCCAACTGTTTTGAATTATCCCTAATCACGTATAATTAGAAGCTTGTCTGTTTGTCACCGTTGCTCGTGTCAATAGCAGCACAGCCGTTGGGCGTGCCAGCCAACCTTCAAAACAAAACAGCAGCGCACATTTTATCAAGACCTGTGGTCACGCTATCTGGAACAATCAACATTTCGACTTCCCTTCCTTCCCCACACTGTCTACCTTCTATACATGGTCATGGCTATGTTCTGATAGTATTTCTAATGAAAGGCTATTATTATGATGCTATTGTGTTAGTGTGAAAGCAAAAATGGCATTGTCAGCTCACCTCCCCACGAGCAGGAAATGTCTCCTGGTCACATTTTGGGGATTGCCTGGACATATGTCTCTTCAGCTAAACCAACAAGATAGCAGGGGGGGGGGGGGGGGGTGTGACTAGCCCTGCTCTTTCACTTCACTCGCTACATTCAATTTTGTGAGTAGTTCATGTACAATAGTAGTTAGACAGCTGTCGATTAGTAGTTATGGTTTGGGTCGTTAGTGTCTTTGGAAATTATTCAGACCGCTTGACTTATCCACATTTTGTTACATTACAGCCTTATTCTAAAATGGATTAAATGAAAAAGAATCCCCAGCAATCTACACACTACCCCATAATGATAAAGCAGAAATGGTTTTTTAGAGTTTTTGGCAAATGTATTAAAAATAAAAAATGTAAATACCTTATTTACATAACTATTCAGACCCTTTTCTATGTGGCTCGAAATTGAGCTCAGGTGCATCCTGTTTCTATTGATCATCCTTGATGTTTCTATAAATTAACTGGAGTCCACCTGTGGTTATTTAAATTCAGTGGACATGATTTGGAAAGGCACACACCTGACTATATAAGGTCCCACAGTTGACAGTGCATGTAAGAGCAACAACCAAGGCATGAGGTCGAAGGAATTATTCGTAGAGATCCGAGACGACAGGATTGTTTCCAGGCACAGATCTGGGGAAGAGTACCAAAAAAATGTCAGCAGCATTGAAGGTCCCTCTAGGCCAAACTTTCTTAAATGGAAGTTTGGAACCACCATGACTCTTCCTAGAGCTGGCTGCCCAGCCAAACTGAGCAGTCGGGAGAGAAGGTCCTTGGTTTGGGAGGTGACCAAGAACCCGATGATCAGAGAGCTCCAGAGTTCCTCTGTGGAGATGGGAGAACTTTCTAGGAGGACATCCAGTAAAAGGCACTTTGCCAAAAGGCAGGTGAAGACTCTGACCATAAGAAACGAGATTCTCTGGTCTGATGAAACCAAGATGAAAATCTTTGGCCTGAATGCCAAGCAACGACCCATACATGCTGACCGGACATGTTGTGTGTGCTGCTAAATAAATGTACACTTACATGTTGTTCAATCATTGACCCACACTGCTCAAGTAGCCAGGTGCGAAAATATAACTTGGTTCTGTTTGTGATGCTCAACGCTCTCTCAAATCTCCTCATTGGTTTTTAGGAGCATATACCCACGTGGGTGATTTGAAAGCTGAACTGAGGTCCAGAATCCAGTTAGTTGTGGTAGTACACCTTTTTAAAGTTGGTTGCCAACCACCAGAAGAATAAGACGGAGGTTTACCGCTTTATCTGTGGATTCATTTTCGGAGTAAAGGACCTTGTGCATTTCAGGTAAAATGACAACCTGAAGTTTATATTCATGGACAAATTAGCTAGCAACAGCAAGCGTGCCAAATTTGCCATAAATGTTTAACCTGTCTAGGTTGAGCGTTGCGCTAGCGGAACCCAACAACAACATTCCAATGAAAAAAGCAGTGCGCGAAATTGTGTAACTTTCACACATTAACAAGTCCAATACCGCAAAGGAATGATGTACCCATGATGTCCGATTTCAAAAATGATTTACAGCGAAATCACAACATATGATTATGTTAGGTCATAGTCAAGTCAAAACAACATACAGCCAAAATTAATCACTAACCTTTGATCTTCATCAGATGACACTCATAGGACATCATGTTACACAATTCATGTATGTTCGATAATGTGCATATTTATATCCAAAAATCTGTTTACATTGGCGCGTTACGTGCATTGATGTTTTGATTCCAAAACATCCGGTGATTTTATAGAAATACTCATAATAAACATTGATAAAAGATACAACTGTTATTCACAGGATTAAAGGTAGACTTCTCCTTAATGCAACCGCTGTGTCAGATTTCAAAAAAACTTTACGGAAAAAGCATAATCTGAGAACGGTGCTCTGTACCTGCAAATAAACAATTAGACAATTCCGCCGTCTTGGAGTCAACATTAGTTAGAAAAAACACTAAATATTCACTTACCTTTTGATCTTCTTCAGAAGGCACTCCCAGGAATCCCAGTTTGACAATAAATGACTGATTTGTTCCATAAAGCCCATCATTTAGCCATTTCTCAGCTTGTCCAGCCCAGTAATCCATCTTCATGAGGCGCGACCATTTCCTCCATGACAAGAACTCAAAAAGTTCCGTTACAGGTCGTAGAAACAAGTCAAAACATGTCTCCAAATCAATCTTCAGGATGTTTTTAACATATATTATCAATAAGGTTCCAACTGGAGAATTTCATTGTCTGAATAAAAGCATTGGAACGGGAGCTAACATTCTCGCGAGCGCGCGTCATGAGACCGAGGATCTCTACCAGACCACTCACTAAAAGAGGTCTCATGAGCCCCGCTTTTATAGTATAATCTTAAAACTAGGATCTAAAGACGGTGACATCTAGTGGAAGCCCTGGGAAGTGCAGGCACATCCATAACTATCAGGGATTTAAATAGGCATTGTTTTGAAATTCGACTTCTCACTTTCTGTTTAGATTTCTTCTCAGGGTTTTGCCTGCCATATGAGTTATGTTATACTCAGACATCATTCAAACAGTTTTAGAAACTTCAGAGTTTTCTATTCAATACTAATAATACTATGCACATATTAGCATCTGGGACAGAGTAGGAGGCAGTTAAGTTTGGGCACGCAATTCATCAAAAAGTGAAAATGCTGCCCCCTAATCTAACAGGTTAATGCTTTTCTCTCATTCCACCTCTTGCTGGCTCCCTCCCCTATTTTTATTTAACCTTTATTTAACAAGGGAGGGCTCCGGAAGGGCTCATTTGAGATTTGAAGTCTCTTTTTGAAGAGCGTCCTGGTCAAGATAGGCAGCACCAAGTCATTACACAATTACAGACAGACAACATGCAAAACTACAAGTACTCTAGTAAAAACCACATAACAAAATCATAAAACAGCAAATTAAAAACATTTACCGGTCAGGGAATCAGCCTCAAAATCCTTCATCAGTGATTTTAAAAACACCAATCAGGAAAAGTTCTTCCAGTTTAAAAGTATTTTGTAATGTGTTCCAAGACGATGGCGCAGAGTACGTAAAAGCCCTATTACCAAATTCAGTTCGGACATTTGGAACAGTTAGCAGGATAAAGTCCTGTAAACAAAGAGTACCTACCACATTTCTGAACAATAAAAATGCCCCCCAAAAATGGTAGTAAACCCAAAATGGCTTTCTAAATAAAAGTATAGCAGTGAGTGAGCCTACGAGTGACTAGAGAAGGCCAGCCAACCCTGGTATACAAAGTGCAGTGGTGCATAAGGGTTTTGCTGTTTTAAAATAAATCTCAAAGCACCATGTTAAAGGGTGTCCAATTAATCTCAAACACTGAGCGGAAGCATTCATATATAAAATATCCCCATAGTCTAGTAAAGGCATAAATGTAGCTGATACTAGCCGCCTCCTGGCTTCAAAAGAAAAACGGGCCTTATTCCTAAAATAAAATCCCAACTTAAGTTGTTGAATATGCAATTTAAAAGATGCCATCAATAAAAATTCACGATATTTGAGGTTTGTCTCATTGCCCTGACAGGTAGTAATAGTCGAAAGGTTCAGAGAGCTATAACAGCCAATCACAGAGAGCGGAGGGGGGGATCTATAACATCCAATCACAGATACAGAGCGTTGGGTGGGAGTCTATAACAGCCAATCACAGATACAGAGCGCGGGGCGGGGGTCTGTAACAGCCAATCACAGATACAGGGCGGGGGTCTATAACAGCCAATCACAGTTATAGAGACCCTTTGAAACCCCACTATTCAAAGCAAGAAATTCCAACTGTTTACAAATAGTTTCAGAATTTGCCACACTTACAAGGAATTTAGTCTTTACATGTATAGCCACACCCCCACCGTAACTCGATCAGTGTGATTAACATTGTAACCACTTATACAAATATCCTTCTCAAAAACAGACTTGCTGAGCCAGCTTTCAGAAAACACAATTGCATCAGTTGTTTTAGCCCAAAATCCCATCCATTTTTGAGAACCGGCTGTGTACATTTAAATGAAAAATACCAAAACCAGATCTAGATTTAAAATCAGAGGGGGTTTAGAGACATTGTATATCAGGGCCAGGTTGTACGTTACCTGATATCAACAAAAGAAGAAGAACTAGGCACCTCTGTTTAATAACCTTGCACCGACTCTCTTTTTTAAGAGACCTACTGCAAGCGAATTCTACAAGTGAGTTTCCAGACAATACAAAACAGCCATTTAAAACCATTAGACTTTGGTAGTGACACAAGTTTGTACTGTTCACATCATACCACAAATGCATCGGCACTTGGACGGAGTGAAAAAGAGCGAGTTCCTGCAGACAATGTTCAGTAAATTCAGTGCACAAAGCAATACCACAAATTGTCATTTTCTCTGAGAGATGTAAGAAGTAGAGGGAAAGGTAAGGGGAGAGAGGGACAGTGTGTGTGTGTGAGTAGATTGGGTGTTGGGGTAGATTGAGAGAACGGGTTGGGGATTGTTGAGCTGCCTCTGACAGCCAGGCGGAGAGGGAAGAGGAGCAGCTTGGTCGAGACACGCCGTGGAGGGAAAACTGAAGAAAGAACTCAGGCCAGCCAGAGATGGGGTTACCTTGGTAAACCTCAAGTAAAGAAGTGTAAATAGCGAGGGGAAAAAATGTATCCGAGTTGAGGGAGACCCGCAATCTTTACACCAGCAAAACAAAATAGTTTGCACTACACAACAAGGAAATTGTGGATTTACTCAACCATAAATTAATAGGTTATTAGTAGGTTCAAATCTACTGACATGCTGCCATCTTGGATTTTGCAACCCCCTATACCTCCAGCTTGTTCTCTTTCCAAACCACCCCCCCCCCCCCCCCCCCCCCCACACACACACACACACACACACACACACACACACACACTGGGGTGTAGAGAAAGAGGGAAAGAGACAATGGAATGGCCTTGTCAATAAGCCACATGTAGAGGGAATTAGGTGAACGGTCAGCCCGCCAGCTTAGACTCCAAATCAGATCGAAGGGATTCAAATTTTCAGCTTTTGGCATGGCTCTGTTCCGCCCCCTACTAGCCTACTGCCTGGCACCCAATCACCCTACACAGACATGTACACCATCCTGACCACACACTGTTCTTTTTGGCATCTGTTTCAGTCTTGTTATACCATTTTAGTCTGGTTCACCGTTTGTCATTTCACCCTTAGTTATCAGTCAACTTAAACTTAGGACAATTTTAGTCTACTTTTAGTCACATAGTCAGTGCATATTTTTTCTATTAAATAATTAATATTTAGGCTACCTCTAACTTCCATGTGCACATTCAGATAGCCTTGTCCAACTCTGCCTACTATCCCCTCGTATACCTGGCAACATTGATATTGTGGCAGATTGTTACCAATGCTAGCCCTAATTAACCATATAGGATATAAACAATTTATAGCTCTGATTTTCTCCCTGTCATCTGTCAAGGGGGTAAATAAGTGGTTTCATTGAAAAGATGAGTTTTCCCCAAAAAATGCCAGAAGTGTTTTACTGCACTCCTAATATTCAACAAATAGTATTAGTTTTTCACATGGGACAATAGAAATTCTGATGTGATCAAAGCAAAAATAACCTACGTTAGGCTTGAGTGGTTTACTGTATATACAGTATACCACTATATACGGTATACCGGGGTTATTTGGAAAAAACCAAAATGTTTTTCTCAATACCATCAATACTGTTGAAACTACTTATTTTTGAAGTTTTTAAAATAATTTTGAATATTTGTAGCTACTTTTTAAGTGAATATCTCCAGTCAACTTTTGCAATACGATAGGAGATAAAGTACATTGCGTTCTTCATTTCACCTGACACATTATGAAGCTTACGGTAGTCCCCAGTCACATGTCACGTGGTGTTTGTTTACAAGCACACAATGACGCGATACAACGGAGCCTTGTAAGTCATTCACTGTTGTGCAGCATGTGTCAGGTGATCTATACTGAACAGGAATATAAACACATGTGAAATGTTGGTTTCATGAAATAAAAGATAAATAAATGGTTAATACGCACAATGCTTATTTCTCCCATTTTGTGCACAAATGATTTTGCATCAATAAAAGGCCACTCTAAAATGTGCTGTTTTGTCACACAGTACAAGATCTCAAGTTTTGAGGGAGCGTGCAATTGGCATGCTGACTTCAAGAATGTCCACCAGAGATGTTGCCAGAGAATTGAATGTTGTTTCCTCCACCATAAGCCGCCTCCAATGTCGTTTTAGAGAATTTGGCAGTACGTCCAACCGCAGACCATGTGTAACCATGCCAGCCAAGGACCTCCACATCCGGCTTCTTCACCTGTGGGATCGTCTGAGACCAGCTACCTGGACAGCTGATGAAACTGAGGAGTATTTCTGTGTGTAATAAAGTAATTTTATTGGGAAAAACTCATTTTCATTGGCTGGGCCTGGCTCCCAAGTGGGTGCACCCCTGCATTGTCATGTGAAATCCATAGATTAGGGCCTAAAGAATTTATTTAAATTGACAGATTTTTCCTTTTAACTCAGTAACATAGTTGAAATTGTTGCATCTTATACTATATTTAAGTATAATTACAGTATGATTTTCACAGCTAAATATTTGCCAGCTAAATATCTTATGACTATCAAGTTAACTGTCTAAAATGTTCCAAATGCTTTGCAGTTGTGCATTTGGTTTGCTCATTTAGTTGCTAGTTAGCTAAGTGGTTAGCTTCTTCAAAAATCAAACATTCACTTGGGAACTACAGAGAATCCCCTTCTGGATCAAGAGCCTTGCCTGCTAATATTTGTTTTGTGTTTGCAGCAAAAGAGTGCAATTTTTCGACTTATTTGTGTAGTTTTGATCAGAAACTGTACAAAATGTTCACAATGTGCTTGTTAGCATTTAGCATTCTCTTTGGGATTTTACATGCGTTTGTTAGCATTTAGCATTCTCTTTGTGATTTTACATGTTAGCATTGCTAACCTTCGGATTAGAGTATCAATGGTGTTTTGAGAACAGCGCCCCGTGTGTTCAGTGCTGGGTTGTAATAGTTACCGTTTTTTCCAGGGCGTCTGTCAGGAAAAATGGGTCATTGCTGAGTATTTGTCGTCATATTGTTGACGAAATGAACACACACACCCACTCCTCCTCACACACACTTCCACTGCCTCGTCTCCACCCCCAGGGTGTGGTGTCATAAGGAGGCCATGGGAGTTCTCTCTCTATGCTGGAGGAGCTGAGCTGCTGAATGGCAGCAGAGGGGATCTATGGCCCAGGAGGTGAGTAAGCAGGGAAATTCCACCTGCTCAGTGAGATCTTTGAGATGATGAAAGACATTTTAAATCATAAGACTCAATCTCTCCAAATGTAAGCCAGATGACGGAAGAGATCCTTTCCCAGCCATGCAGTAATATGACAGTTTTTATTTTGAATGGACGAGCTTGCCTCTGCCTCGTTAATTCTCCATCCCTCGTGAGTCTTTTCCTCGAAGGCCCAAGTGGCATTAAATTAATTTGAGTGTTGTGTTGATTGCTACTGACTTATTATCATATATTTCACTGGGCTTCTACTATGGCTGAAACTACGTAGGGCAAATGTAAGGAGCATGATGGTGTGGGCGTGTAATTGAAGGTGACTGTGGAAACGAGTACTGTAAGTGGTAGTATTAGATGTCTGTGCTCTAGGTCCATATTGAGGTTGAGACTTGTCCAATCGTATCTGTAGATGTAAGCAATAAGTGTATTATGGTTGTTCTACAAATGTAGCAATTCTAGTTTAATTAATATGTTGTAGTATATCTGTTTGCTATACGGTGTTTTCACTACTGCGTAGGCCTAGGCTACATGTCTGTCTCCTCTCTGTCGACACTGCTACCTGTGTTGCGGTTTGTCTTTAGAGATCGGTTACAGCTGGTTTCTTCATCTGGCGAGTCGCCCAGCCAGTTTCTTTTAATTCCATTTCTAGTCTGTTGCTAAAGCATGTTGTGTAGCAACTTAAGTTGCGGGATGCACTCTCTTTCTCACCTCAGGGATTTCTTACCTTTTTTGAGTTTGAGGAAGTGAAGTTCAGTGTCTCCGAATTGTTTTACAAGGGCTAATGCTAATGTCCCTTTTTGAAAAGTCGCCATTTTGCAGAAAATGATTTCCCTTCTGTTCATTGACGTAAGGTCAGTGGTAGTGGTGCTAGCAGCCACTAGGAGAGGCTTTGTCCTCTGGGAAATATCCCCATGAGTAGAATTTTCCTTATTTTACTGTCCTTGTGGGGACTTTTGGGTATTTCCAGTACCTATGAGGATAGTAATACAGGCACACATATAGCCTCAAGTCTGCACACGCACAGGCCCACACATAAACACACGTCGCGTGTTGAGTTGGACATCCAATCCCTGTGCTGGCTCTGCTTTCAGCCTGTTTTCTCACACCTCCATAATAACCCCTGCTCATCTGATTACAGAGCTCAGGGGATGAGCAGGTTGAGGACAAACACACAGCTACTCTAAAATATATGTGCATACACTCACCCTTACACATTCACATTCTGAATTTCTCTCCTTCCCTCTCTCTCTGCCCAACAAAACACACTTGAGCAGGTGGCTCCCTCCTTGTATTTTCACATCTGCCGGGCTGATCTGGCAGCTGCTGCTGTTTAAACACCCCTGCTTCTGCCCAGGCCTTTGTTCTTTCCCTAAAGAATGAATGGGTTTTTGGTTTGGTGCCTGTCTGTCGGAAGAAAATCTTTTGTTTGAAAGCAAATGGAAACAGAGGTGGGATGGGATGGTGGGGGATGCGATGAAAGGGCCATCTTGTGGGGGGGGGTGGGGGTTGCTTACAACTGTTTACAACTGCTGAACATGTGCCACAAACTCCAATTCAGTTAGCAGGAGGTTAAAGAACGGGAGTAAGGTTGCACAATGAGCAGGAGGTTAAAGAACGGGAGTAAGGTTGCACAATGAGCAGGAGGTTAAAGAACGGGAGTAAGGTTGCACAATGAGCAGGAGGTTAAAGAACGGGAGTAAGGTTGCACAATGAGCAGGAGGTTAAAGAACGGGAGTAAGGTTGCACAATGAACAGGAGTAAGGTTGCACAATGAGCAGGAGGTTAAAGAACGGGAGTAAGGTTGCACAATGAACAGGAGTAAGGTTGCACAATGAGCACGGGGTTAAAGAACGGGTAAGGTTCCACAATGAGCACGAGGTTAAAGAACGGGAGTAAGGTTGCACAATGGACCTCATCTGATATAGCCCCTGCTTAGTTTAATAATAAAGCTACCCCCCTACTTTGTGCAATTTCTGCCTGAAGACATACCCAAATCTACCAGCCTGTAGCTCAGGCACAGAACCAAGGATATGCATATTCTTGGTACCATTTGAAAGAAAACACTCTAGATCTGGTTTAGATAAAACAATGAAAAAAAACATACGTTATTTTTATTTTTGTATCATCTTTAAAATGAACAAGATCAAACAAACATTCAGATAGGATGATGGGGACAATATCAGTGAAAAATATAAGAGGGCAACAGTACTTGTGCAAAGTTTCAGAATGATAGCTTCCAAAATGATTGTGCTACATGACCTTTATCATGAAGTCACCCAGGTGTCCCACACAAGTAGCCCAAATGTACCCAAGTGGCCAAATTGGTGAAGGTATACATTTTGAAACAAATAACTATATACAAAATACCAAAATGGTTCTCTAACACACCCCCTGAAAAAAAAAGAAGAAAAAAAAAGTGAAAACTTTCAATATTTGGAAGACCCTCAGTCCTCTATCAAATCAATTTAAATAGCCCCAGCCTAAAACCCCAAACAGCAAGCAATGCAGGTGTAGAAGCACGGTGGCTAGGAAAAACTCCCTAGAAAGGCAAAAAACTAGGAAGCAACCTAGAGAGGAACCAGGCTATGAGGGGTGGCCAGTCCTCTTCTGGCTGTACCGGGTGGAGATCACAGTGGTTGTAGAGGGTGCAACAGGACAGCACCTCGAGTAAAAATGAACAGTTTAGGGTTCCATAGCCGCAGGCAGAACAGTTGAAACTGGAACAGCAGCAAGGCCAGGTGGACTGGGAAAAGCAAGGAGTCATCATGCCAGGTAGTCCTGACGCATGGTACTAGGGCTCAGGTCCTCCGAGAGAGAGAAAGAAAGAGGAGAATTAGAGAGAGCATACTTAAATTCACACAGGACATCGGATAAGACAGAGGTACTCCAGATATAACAAAACTGACCCTAGCCCCCCGACACAAACTACTGCAGCATAAATACTGGAGGCTGAGACAGGAGGGGTCAGGAGACACTGTAGCCCCATCCGATGAGACCCCCAGACAGGGCCAAACAGAAAGGATATAACCCCACCCACTTTGCCAAAGCTCTACACAATATTGTGCTGCTGATGCCAGGTGCCATAGCAGTCTCTTTCTGCTGTAAAGCAGGGGGTCACCAAGCATGTGGCGCAGGTGATATGGGACTTAATTTTGCAAAGAACACAGCGATGCCTCCATGCTGTGCCCTTTTGGCCCTGAGGCACATCCATGCCTGTGGAAATATATTTGGGCAGATGAACACCACTTGTGGCAGGAGCTGGATGAACCAGCTTCAGTGGGGGATGGAAACCTTGGCCCTGGGGGCTGCCATTCAGAGTCAGTGTCACTGAAAGAAAATGTTCAGTTAGAATAGTTTCACATATGAGCTCTGTATCAACAGGTATAATGAACAGATATAAAGATAGAGTACAGGGAACATAAGGTTGAATATATTATTATGACCTGATAGATCTACTGTCTCTATTATATTATGACAGACCAGCAGCTGTATCTACTGTCTCCATTTCACTTTGGCCATTGTTGTGGGCCTGCCCTCCCCTCAACAGCCTCAAATAGGCTATTTCATGTGGGTTGGGGTGGGGTGGCAGACACACGCATCTCACATTTCATGACATTACATGTCTAAAATTTTTTAAAAATCACATTTTATATTATTAATTTCAAACAAGGGCATTAGCATGATAATAACTTACCAGTCCAAAACGATGTCCTCTCCCGTTCAAAAAATATTCCTCCACAATCGCTAAATGAATCGTCCTACAACAATCTGTCTCACTTTCCCAATCAATTTATTCTAAAATTGTGTGTACATCTGTATATCTAGACTTAGATTTAGCTTTCCCTGACTTAGTCGTCATACTGATTGATATATATATATATATATATATAACACAGCTGAGTCTGCACATTTACCAAACAATGCAGTGCGTAATGTGTTTCTCCTTCCGGTATGAAACTTCAATAGTGAATTACTCTCTTTACGCTGGAGCTTACTACATGGTTTGGTCTTGCAACACATAAACATGACCTATTGCCGTTTACCTCAGCTCATTGGCTATCTACCCAGCTAGATTTCAAGACGATCAGTGGTCATTGGGTTAAAATACAGTCAATCAACGAAACAGCGGGCAAATCATTGGTGCACAATGATGTCATGACTTGTCTTCAAATCGGTTTCTTTCAGTCAATATGTCCCGCGAAATGGCCCATCAGGTTTGATTGTGTTACAAACAAACCAGTTAATTGCAGTGAAACCAAACATGACTGGAAAAGCCACGTTCTGTGTGGGTTATTTACCTGGAATGTGTCGTTTAATGGAATGAGACGGAATTCACGACAAGCGGTTCACAAAATGTTTCGTGTTAGGCTATAAAAACAGATTTTATCAAACAAAAGATAATTCATTGTGCAACAATGAGCATTGGAATTGCAAACAGATGAAGATCGTCAAAGGTAAACTTATTTTAATGCAGTTTGTGATTATGTTACGCCTGTGCTGGTTGAAATAGTTGTTTTTATGGGGCTCTATGCTCAGATAATCGCATCGTATTCTTTCGCAGTAAATCATTTTTTAAATCTGACAAAGCAGTTGGATTAGCTAGATTCTAGGCTTTCGATACATGTGAGACTCTTGTGAGACACTTGTTTAATATGACTATGTAGCGATCACCGTATGTTGTGGAATTTCAGTCTGCTAGCGGGTTCCGTGCTCAGAGAGGTGACACTCTGTTCTTATCTCTCTCTCCTCCAGGTCCTGTAACCTTCTTTGCCTGACTCTGCATTCTCATTCTCTGGGAGAATTAGGGAAATATGGAGTGACATGCTGCAGATTAGTTAGCGGATTAGAGGCTTTGAGGTCATCCACCTCTGTGTGAGCGCAGGTTCCCTGGAGCCTCATTCCCCCCAGCAGCAATGGCTGACCCGGGGATGTTGAGCCTGTTCGGGGATGATGCCAACCTGTTCTCGGACGAGCTGGAGGGCCTGGGGGACTGTGGCTTCCCCCAGGGCCAGCCCAACCCCATAGGACAGCAGGAGCACCAGGGCTACAGGTCGCTCTCCTCCAACTCACTCCACCACCCCTCGCAGGCCGGCCCCGGACAGCCCAAGATGGGCCACCCCTACGACCCCTTTGCAGGCTACGAGCAGCAGCAGGGCAACGGTCCCGCCGTCAATGGCATGGTGACCCCGCACTCGCGCTACCACAACAGCCCCCAACAACCCGGAGGGGGGCACCATGTCTACCCCAGAGCCCAAGGCGATGGGCACGGGCAGTCCTTCCCTGACGGAGGAGCCGTATGGGGCCCCCAGACTGGCCCCGGGCAGGGCAGGCCTCCATTCCAGCAGCAACAGGCATCCCCCCAGGGCCCCTCCCACCAGCAGCACGGCCCCTCTGGGCCCCAGGCCCCATCCCACCAGCAGCACGGCCCCTCTGGGCCCCAGGCCCCATCCCACCAGCAGCATGGCCCCTCTGGGCCCCAGGCCGCCTCCCACCAGCAGCATGACCCCTCAGGGCCCCAGGACCATGGCCACCGTATGGGCCCCTACATGGGCCGGTCCGACTATGCCACTATGCAGGGCCACCCTGGCCAGACCCAGACGCCACCCAGGATCAACCACTTCCCTCCGGGCATGGGCCAGGAGCCCAACCACTACATGGGCCATGTGGGGCTCCAGCAGAACTCCAGCATGACGGCCCACCCGGCACAGCAACAGCAGCCCCCCCAGCAGTTCCTCCACCGGCCCGGCCAGGGCCCTGTTCACACCCAGGACCACATGGCCTCCCACACCTCTCACCAGCAGCACCAGGGCTTGGCCGGGAGGCCACACCAGAACATGGGGTTCAACATGCACGGCCAGGCAGCCTCTCCTGATGCTGTAACCAGCTCAGGGCCGTACCCCCCCTACCCCCAGTACGGCAACCTTAATCAGGGATTAGCCGGCAGTGCAGGGATGAGTCCCGGCATGAGCCTCAGCAGTACCAGCAACAACAACAGTAGTGCCTGCGGGCCTATGGGGCCAGACCAAGTCCAGTGTTACCCCAACGCAGGGGGGGCCCCACAGTGCTACCCGGATCCTCAGGTACACCGGCAGCCTGTCCACCCCAACCAAATCACCGGCCAGCCCATGCACCCCTCCCAGGCCCAGGCCACCCCCCATAAGCAGCCCCACCTCCCCACACCACCTCATGGATCTTACGGCTCTCCCACCTCCATGTCCCCCATGAAGGGCATGGGAACCACCGCGGTCACACCTCTGCCTCAACAGGTCCGACCCCCTAGTGCAGGTCTTGCTCCCGAGGTAGGGGCGTACCCCGGAGTGCCACTCCAGGCCCCTAACCCCATGGCCCCACCTCAGAGAAACACCACTCCCCTGGGCGTGCAGCAACCGCAACATCATCCCCAGCACCTCTCCCACCCACAGCAGCACCCCCACATGCCCCCGAGCCAGCAGCTCTACCAGGGTATGTCCCCCAACCAAAGAGGCCCTCTCGACCAGGTGAGACCTCCAGGTCCTATGGCCCACGGTGAGCATCCAGGACCACAGGACCAGCAGCTGCTCACTCCCCAGCAACAGGCACCCAAATCTGGGCTGCAGCCTCCTCCCATGGCCTTTCAGCAGCAGGTGCACCCAGCCCAGACCGCTTTGCCCCCATCGCAGGCTCAGACACATCTGGCCGGCCCCCACCACCAGAGCTCCCCGCCCAACCAGCCACCTTGGGCGCCGGCAGGACACCAGTCGCCTACAACCCCCCAGAAAGTGCCTCACATTCAGGTGAGTTTGCTTTGATGTTTGTGTGTGTGGGGTTTTTTGTGAGTTTGTTTTCATGTGTGTATTTGTGTGTGTGGGAGAGTGGGTGCGTGACATTTAAAAACTCAGCGTTCCTCTGTTGATTGGGGGTTTTGAGGTGTTTGTGTGTGGGGAAATAGATTTTTACAGCTGTTTGTTTCCTCTCCACTGCATATCCTGGCCCTCCCCAAGTTCCAGGCGCCACTGTGCTAATCTCTTAACCCCCTCCCATCCCCACCCCCTCTCTGAGTGGGAATACTCCCTTCCTGCTCTCTAAGAATCTCTCCTCTCCCGTCTGCTGTCTTTCCGCCCGCTCTGCTCTCTCTCCCTCTATTCCTTCTCGCTCTCTGTGTGTGTTTGCCTTGTCTGTCTCTGAGGACTCATGCGTGAGTTAATGGTGTACAGCAGGATGTGCCCTGTCGGGGGAGGGGGAAAGGGGGCGGAGAAGGGAGGATGGGGCAGCCGGTGGGGAGTGGAGGTTAGCAGCTCTCAATAACTCACTCTGTGTGTGTTTGTGTGTCAGTCACGTGTCCTGGGTTCCATTAGCTTGTTTTGTGCTCAAAGCCGCCGCCTCTGCTGACCCATTAACATACAATGGTCGCCCTGTGGCAGCGCACACATCCAGCACTTAGCATCTCTATTAGGCGTCTTCCTCATTCACACCATCGTCGCCACTCTCCAGTCCTCTTCCCCTTTACCAGAGTGTCCCCCTCCCCCATCCTCCCGATACTGGGGCTCTGATTGGGGAGTTTTGTGGTTGACATTTTAAGATGTTGGAGTTAATTTGTCCAATGCGAATGACCTAGATGTTAGGCACACAGTTAAGTCTCATAGCATCGCTTTGGTCCCTGGCTGCAAGAACGTACCCCCATTATCTGTTAGTCTGGCTGAGGGAAATGTGCCCGGAGGATGTCTGACCATGATGGTGTTTTCTGATGCGTGGTCGTGGTAGCTGTCTCGCAGTACTCTCTCTGGTTATAAGGTGGCATGCAGGGCTACGTATTCCTAAATGTCTGAGACCACCTCCTGCAGCTCTTAGCCGTGTCTGCCCTGTATGCTGTAATATGGTTATGGGTGTGTAGTGCACACTGCACCGGGCTACCTACGTACTCTTAAAAAGCTAGTCAGCAGCTCAAGGTCGCTGAGCTGGTTCCATGACCTTTGGTGCTGCTTGCTATATAGAACGGTCACAAGGGTGTGTGACACATCTAAATATCACTATTGGCCATCCCACCTCTAGGGCCTTTTACATATGGTAGGTTTTTAAAGGACCATAGAGTTTGGTCTGCTTTGCGTTTTCTTTTTGCCATATAAAAAATATTGCCATACTGCTATTGTCACATCACTAGCATCATTGTCTGTCCTATGGCTCTTTCAAGGAATACTGAATATAAAAAAATAAACATATTTGTAGCGTCTCGATTAGAGGCCGACCGATTGATTTTTCAACACCAATACCAATTATTGGAGGACCAAAAAAAGCCGATACCGATTAATCTGCTTTTTAATTTGTGTAAAATTTAATTTAGAAAATACATTTTTATTTTTATAATATTGTAATAATGACAATTACTGAATTAACACTTTTATTTTAACTTAATAAAAGACATAAATAAAATCAATTTAGTCTCAAATAATGAAACATGTTCAATTTGGTTTAAATAATGCAAAAACACAGTGTTGGAGAAGAAAGTAAAAGCGCAATATGTGCCATGTAAGAAAGCCAACGTTTAAGTTCCTTGATCAGAACATGAGAACATATGAAAGCTGATGGTTCCTTTTAACATGAGTCTTCAATGTTCCCAGTTATTAAGTTTTAGGTTGTAGTTATTATAGGACTATTTCTCTCTTGTCCATTTGTCTTTCATATACCTTTGACTATTGGATGTTCTTATAGGCACTTTAGTATTGCCAGCCTAATCTCTGGAGTTGATAGGCTTGAAGTCATAAACAGTGCTATGCTTCAAGCATTGCAAAAAGCTGCTGGCAAACAGAGGAAAGTGTGGTTTGAATGAATGCTTACGAACTTGCTGCTGCCTACCGCCACTCAGTCAGACTGCTCTATCAAATCAGACTCGATTATAATAAACACACAGAAATATGAGCCGTAGGTCATTAATATGGTCAAATCCGGAAACTATCATTTAAAAAAAAAACGTTTATTCTTTCAGTGAAATACTGTTCCATATTTTATCGAATGGGTGGCAACCCTAAGTCTAAATATTGCTCTTACGTTGCACAACCTTCAATGTTGTGTCATAATTATATAATATTCTGGCAAATGATGGTCTTTGTTAGGAAGAAATCGTCTTCCACAGTTCGTAACGAGCCAGGCGACCCAAACTGCTGCATATACCCTGACTGTGCTTGCACCGAAAGCAAGACAAGTGACACAATTTCAGGCACCGCATTGATTATATGCAACGCAGGACAAGCTAGTTAAACTAGTAATATCATCAAGCATGTGTAGTTAACTAGTGATTATGTTAAGATTGATTGTTTTTTTTATAAGTTAATGCTAGCTAGCAACTTACCATGGCTCCTTGCTGACTGCACTCGCATAACAGGTGGTCAGCCTGCCATACGGTCTCCTCGTGGATTGCAATGTCCAAAAGGCTGATTACCTACTGTTATGAAAACTTGAAATCGACTTTAATTAATCGGCCATTCCGATTAATCAGTCAACCTCTAGTCTCGATAGCGACGTCAGGCCCTTTGCCCACCCTGATAGTGTTGGGTATGAAAGACCACAGCCACTCAACAGCGGTGGCAGGCCTCTGCTCTGCTCCTTTATGGAGTATTTAGCTTCTAGAGCGTGTACTTTGGCTGTCAGATTAACCGACACGTCACTCTTCCCCCTCCGAGAGATGAAACCCAATACCGTCCGTATCGTATTCGTCACTGCTGCTGTCACATTAGTGATGCAGTAAGTGCGCGCACCGGGCCCATTGTCATTCATGGGATTGATTATCGGGGAAGCTGGGCAAGAGGAGACATTTATCCATTTAAAGCAGCAGCCCTCTTCTGTCTTCTGCACACCTCTGTTTGGGGATGGGCGCGATCGCTTTCTCTGTGACCTTGGTGACGTTTGGCATGCACCATGCAACCAATTTGTCTGCTCGCCTGTTTACAGGAAATTTGCATTCGACTGCCGCAGTTGATGTGGTTTCTCAAGTTTTGTTTTTGAGTGAACTGCGGGCCTCTGGGATAAAGCAAGTGCTCTACAAACAGAACCCAGAACTCTACTGTCTTTAGTGGAAACACTTGCACACACTTGAACTAGCTCAGACAAGGGTGTTGTTTTCGAAGACTCCTTTTGGAGAGCAGTGTGGCATATTGCAGTACATTTGCTGATGTCCATAAATGCTGCCCCCTCCCCCTCCCAGCTGGAAGACCCAAATAGCTGCCAACTGGTTCCCTATCAGCCCAGCTCTGCTGGGGCTGTGGTGGGGAGAGGGCCAGCGCAGTCTCTATAGGAATAGAGGTTAGACAATCATTTCCAAGTCCCTCTTTTAGGATTTGAGGAGTCCTAGCCCCTCACTCTCTTTAGGTATATAATTCTCAATTGAACCAGCAGTCTGAATAAATTACATGTGTTGTCTCTATAGGTTTAAGTTAGACATTTGCTCTTTCTCTATTGAGCTATAAATTATCGTTGTCACCGTGCTGAACTTAAGAATAGTATAAAGCTGGTAGTGGTCATATGGAGATAAAGGTAAGGACTCGGGTAGGCAGTGGACATTTGACTTGTGGCAAATATCTTTTGTTCAAATCTTGACAAAAACTGTTTAAACCTCGAGTTGTTTGTTGTCTGATGAACCGCCTCAGAGCGGCTGGTTGGTTTTTGTTTCTCCTGCTGCCGAAAATATTTACTAGTTTATTATTCCTTCCCCTTCTCCTGGCAGTATTCTACGTCATCTGAGATGACAGCTTCTGACAGGACACCCGCTTCGGGGGCTAACCTCCAGCCAGCCAACCGTGACAAGAAGCCCACCGAGCAGAAACCAAAAAAGAAGAAAGCGAAGGTGATGGTGGAGGGGGAAAAGAAGCCCAAAAAGAAGAAAGGAGGATGTATAGAGGAATGTGGCGAGGAGGGGAAACGAAAGGTCGGGGACGGTCCCTGGGCGGAGGTTAACTGTCTGACAGGTGCCCTGGAGGAATCACTTGTGGTGAAGACAAAGAAGAAACCGAAGGAGCCTAAAGAGCCCAAGACTCCGAAAACACCCAAGACCCCCAAAGAGCCCAAGGAGAAGGCCAAGAGCACTACCCCCAAGGTCAAGATGCCCAAGAAGCCCAGGTAGGTTACATTTGCTTTACATAAGCTAAATGTACTAAATGTCACTTTAGTTTAGGCCTAACTATTTATATCAGCACTACATTAGCTAGGCTACATCTAGGCTATTTATACCAGCACTACACAAGCTAGGCTAGATCTAGGCCATTTATACCAACACAACATTAGCTAGGCTAGATCTATGCAGGGCCCGTACCTCGAAGTCAGCTTCTCTGTTACTACTTTTATTGAATGCTTTGAATGAAAGCTTTGGTGTTCCTCAGGGATCAGTATTTACTCCGGTGTGAATGTGTTTTGGCTAGGGTCTTAAAGCTGATTTGTGTTCAGGTCAGTATTTATGCTTTTAGGACTTTGTTGGATAAACGTTACTCTCAAGTCGACTTGGAATTGATAGCGCATACTCATCCCCACCATCAGCAACTTAATTTCCAAGATCAGAGATTTGATCTACGTTTCATTGGCCTGTTTCCCAGGCCATATGGGAGGGTCACCTCAAGCTATCAACATCACCGTATCAATGTTGCCAATTTAGCGACTTTGTCGCTATATTTACAGAGTTTTCAAACCTTTCCAGCAACGTTTATTGGTAAGTGTCTAGCAACAAATACACAGCTACATTTCAGTCTGCCTTTGGAGTTTTTTGCCAGTGGGTTTTTATAGCATTTACCACTTTTCTCACTCAATTCTGGTGCAAACGAGAGTAAGAGAAGCTGCCTGTGCAACAGTCACTGAATACACAAGCAGAAAAGTAAACATGGGGGGTGGGTTGGGAAATGGTCCGAAAAACATTATTTATGGGACCGCAGCCATGGCACAACAAGGCAAATTGGTGCTGTGATGTCGCGGCAATGGCAAACGTCATCTAGCGACAAATCAAGGAGCCAATAGCAAAAATTGTTGCCATTACTGCAGCTGAGCTGTGCGGCACTCTTTATACCACCCCTCACTCAAGTGACCAGTCAGTGAGAAACGCAGGTTAAGACCCAGAGTTCGCTAACTCCTAGGTGGATGAGGAGTGAAGTCCATGGTCTTAGTACATGCAGGGGGGGATTTTTTTTTAATTTTTAAATGCTGTGGTTTTGTGATCTGCGGGAAATGTCTGTGGTCATACATTTGACAGGAGGTTAAGTGCAGCTCAGTTTCCACCTCATTTTGTGGACAGTGGGGAAATATCCTGTCTGCCTATGGTAACCTTTTTCAATAGCAAGGCAATGCTCACTGAATCGGCACATGATCAAGGATTTTGGATCAGTCAGTGGTCAGGTATTCTGCTACTGTGTACTCTCTGTTTAGGGCCAAATAGCATTCCAATCTTGCTCTGTTTTCTTGTTGATTTCTTTCCAGTGTGTGAAATAGGTATCCTTTTTGCTTTTTCATAATTTGGTTGGGTCCAATTGTTGCTATCCTGGGGGTCTGTGGGGTCTGTCTGTGAACAGAGCCACAGAACCAGCGGATTGAGGGGACTTTTCTCTAGGTTAATCTCTGTAGTTGAGGGCTTTGTGGTGAAATGTGTGGGCATCACTTCCTTTTTAGGTGGTTGTAGAATGTAACAGCTCTTTTCTGGATTTTGATAACTAGTATAGTCCCAATTCTGCTCTGAATGCATTGTTTGGGGTTTTGTGTTGTACATTTAAGTATATTTTTGCAGAATTCTGCATGCAGATTCTCAATTGAGTGTGTCACATTTTGTGAATTCTTGGTTGGGGAGTGGACCTCAGACCTCACAACAATAGAGGGCAATGGGTTCTATAACTGATCTGAAGTATATATATTTTTTGCCAGATCCTAATTGGGATGTCGAGTTTTATGTTCCTTTTGATGGCATGAAGGCCCTTGCCTTGTCTCAGATCGTTCACAGCCTTGTGTAAGTTAACTGTGGTGGTGTTTAGGCCGAGGTAGATATAATTATTTGTGTGCTCTAGGGCAATGGTGTCTAGATTAGAATTTGTACTTTTTGTTCTGGCAACTGGGCCTTTTGGAGCTGCATTATTTTAGTCGTACTGAGATTCTGTAATTGGCTGAATATATAGGTGCTGCTGTAGGCACCAGATCATCTGTAAACAGACATTTGATTTCTCAAATCAAAATCAAATCAAATTTATTTGTCACATACACGTGGTTATCAGATGTTCGAGTGTAGCGAAATGCTTGTGCTTCTAGTTCCGACAATGCAGTAATAACAACAAGTAATCTAGCTAACAATTCCAAAACTACTACTTATAGACACAAGTGTAAGGGGATAAAGAATATGTACATAAAGATATATGAATGAGTGATGGTACAGAGCGGCATAGGCAAGATACAGTAGATGGTATTGAGTGCAGTATATACATATGAGATGAGTATATAAACAAAGTGGCATAGTTAAAGTGGCTAGTGATACATGTATTACATAACGATGCAGTAGATGATATAGAGTACAGTATATATGTATACATATGAGATGAATAATGTTGGGTATGTAAACATATTAGGTAGCATTGTTTAAAGTGGCTAGTGATATATTTTACATAATTTCCCATCAATTCCCAGTCCAGTATGGGGGAGGCCGGTTGCTGCTGACTGTTCCAGTGCCCATGCCAATGTATACCATATGTTCAGAAAGTATTCATACCCCTTGACTTATTCCACATGTTACAACCTGAATTCAAAATTGATTAAGTACATTTTTTTCCAAAGATCTACACATACTACCCCATAATGACAAAGTGAAAACATGTTTTTAGACATTTTTGGAAATCTATTAAATTACACCAGGGATGCAAATTATTCACCTTTTTGGCAAAATGTTCCGTTTTGAATCCGATTATAGGTGGCCTTATGGGATTTGTGTGACTCCAATGAGAAGTGTGGGGGTGGGTGGCTTTGGCTCACTACTGGCTGTATGCAAACGAGTGATGCGTGTTTGGAGCAATGCTGGCTGTATCCAAGGCTCAGCCAATCATTCGCACAACAGAATGCAGCACGCCACTGAAGAGAGAAGAGACAACCAAGTTTCTAGTTACAGCATCAGCGCGTGCTCTGGAAAGACGGCAGTAGGGTGAAATGGAAGGCAGTTTGCTAGTTACAGCAGTGCGTCCCTGAACCATAACGAAGAGGTAGGCGGTAGTCGACCGATTAATCGTAATGGCCAATTTAATTAGGGCCGATTTTTCAAATTTTCATAATAATCGGTAATGGTCATTTTTGGACACCGATCATGGCTGATTACATTGCACTCCACGAGGAGACTGCGGGGGCAGGCTGACTACCTGCTATGCGAGTGCAGCAAGGAGCCAAGTTAAGGTGTTAGCTAGCATTAAACATATAACAAACAATCAATCTTAACATAATCACTAGCTAACTACACATAGTTGATGATATTACTAGTTTAACTCTTTTGAGATAGGGGGCAGCATTTTCACTTTTGGATGAATAGCGTGCCCAGAGTGAACTGCCGCCTACTCTGTCCCAGATGCTAATACATGCATATTATTATTAGTATTGGATAGAAAACACTCTGAAGTGTTGGAATGATGTCTTATGAGTATAACAGAACTCATATGGCATGTGCAAACCTGAGAAATCCAACCAGGAAGTGGGAAATCTGAGGTTTGTAGTTTTTCAAAGCTTGGCCTACTGAATACACAGTGGGATATGGATGAAGTTGCACTTCCTACAGCTTCCACTTAATGTCAACCGTCTTTAGCAACTTGAATGAGGATTCTACTATAAAGGAGGGGCTCATGAGACCTGTTTGAGTTGGTAGAGTCTGGCAGAGTGTCTCAGGCTCGTGACGCGCACTCCCGACAGAGTTACCTCTCGTTCCAGTGCTTTTCTTCATACATAGGAATTCTCCGGTTGGAAGCTTATTGATGTTTTATGTTAAAAACATCCTAAAGATTTATTCCATGCATCGTTTGACTTGTTTCTGTGGTTGCATTAAGGATAAGTCTATCTTTAATTCTGTTAATAACAGTTGCATCTTTTATCAATGTTTATTATGAGTATTTCTGCAAAATCACCGGATGTTTTGGAATCAAAACATTACTGCACGTAACACGCCAATGTAAACTGAGATTTTTGGATATAAATATGCACATTATCAAACAAAACATACATGCATTGTGTAACATGATGTCCTATGAGTGTCATCTGATGAAGATCATCAAAGTTTAGTGTTTAATTTTATCTATATTTCTGCTTTCTGTGACTCCTATCTTTTGCTGGAAAAATGGCGGTGTTTTTTCGACTTGGCTATGTTGTGCTTTCGCTGTAAAGCATTTTTGAAATCGGACACGATGGGTAGATTAACAAGATGTTTATCTTTCATTTGCTGTATTGGACTTGTTAACTAGCTTGTCCTGAGTTAAATTAACAGGCACCGCATCGATTATATGTATCATTGAATCATAACCTACTTCGCCAAACGGTTATTTAACAAGGGAATTCGCGAAAAATGCACTGTCGATGCACCAATGTGTACCTAACCATAAACATCAACACCTTTCTTAAAATTAATACACAAGTATATATTTTTAAACCTGCATATTTAGTTAATATTGCCTGCTAACATGAATTTATTTTAACTAGGGAAATTGTGTCACTTCTCTTGCTTTCTGTGCAACAGAGTCAGGCTATATGCAACAGTTTGGGCCGCCTGGCTCGTTGCAAACTGTGTGAAGACCAACCTCGCCAAACGGGGGATGAACTAAAGCGCATTTGTGGAAAAAAGCACAATCGTTTCATGAATGTGCCTAACCATAAACATCAATGCCAGAAGTATATTATTTTAAATCTGCATATTTAGGTAAAAGAAATCCAGGTTAGCGGGCAATATTAAACTAGGGAAATTGTCACTTCTCTTGCGTTCATTGCATGCAGAGTCGGGATATATGAAACAGTTTGGGTCGTCTGGCTCGTTGCGAACTAATTTGCCAGAATTGTATGTAATTATGACAACATTGAAGGTTGTGCAACGTAACAGGAATATTTAGACTTATGGATGCCACCCGTTTGATAAAATATGTAACGGTTCCGTATTTCACTGAAAGAATAAACATTTTGTTTTCAAAATTATAGTTTCTGGGTTTGACCATATTGACCCAAGGCTCGTATTTCTGTGTTATGTTATAATTAAGTCTATGATTTGATAGAGCAGTCTGACTGAGCGGTGGTAGGCAGCAGCAGGCTCGTAAGCATTCATTCAAACAGCACTTTAGTGCGTTTTGCCAGCAGCTCTTCGCAATGCTTCAAGCATTGAGCTGTTTATGACTTCAAGCCTATCAACTCCCGAGATGAGGCTGGTGTAACCGATGTGAAATGGCTAGCTAGTTAGCACACGCTAATAGCGTTTCAAATGTCATTCGCTCTGAGACTTAGTGGTTGTTCCCCTTGCTCTGCATGGGTAACCCTGCTTCGAGGGTGGCTGCTTCGAGGGTGGCTGTTGGAGAGGGACGGAAGCCATACTGTTACACTGGCAATACTAAAGTGCCTATAAGAACATCCAATAGTTAAAGGTATTTATTTTTGTCGTGACCGCTATTTCCGGAGGATTTCTCAACATAACGTAACCAACTAACGGAAGTATTTTGAGTATAAAAATAATGTTTATGGAACAATAGGAACATTTGCTGTCTAACTGGGAGTCTCGTCAGTGAAAACATCTGAAGATCAAAGGTAAACGGTTCATTTGATTGCTTTTCGTGACCAAGCTTCCTGCTGCTAGCTGGACATAATGCTTTGCTAGGCTATCAATAAACTTACAAACACTTGTCTTGCTTTGGCTGTAAAGCATAATTTAAAAATCTGAGATGACAGGGTTATTAACAAAAGGCTAAGCTGTGTTTCACTATATTTCACTTGTGATTTCATGAATATGAATATTTTCTAGTAAATGTTTTTTGACCGTTGAGCTATGCTAATTAGTGCAGTTGATGACAATTCTCCCGGATCTGAGATGGGAAGTTCCAAGAGGTTAAGTTCCTTGCTCAGAACATATGAAAGCTGGTGGTTCCTTTTAACATGAGTCTTCAATAGTCCCACTTAAGAAGTTTCAGGTTATAGTTATTATAGGAATTATAGGACTATTTCTCTCTATACCATTTGTACTTAATATACCTTTGACAAAATGATGTCCATAATGTCGACAGAAACATGGCAAACGGTTTTTATAATCAATCCTCAAGGTGTTTTTCAAATATCTATTCGATAATATAACAACCGCGACAATTGGCTTTTCAGTAGGAGCGAGAGAAAATGACTACCTTTGTCTTTTACGCATGAATCACTCTGAGAGCCCTCAGCTGGCCACTGACGCAATGTAGTCGTTTACGCTCATTCTTCAAAATAAAGGCCTGAAACTACGTCTAAAGGCTGTAGACACGTTAGGGAAGCCACAGAAAAAAAGAATCTGGGTGATATCCCTTTCAATGGGCAATAGGGATGCATAGAAAGACAGGGGTTTCAAAATAAGAGGCACTTCCTGATTAGATTTTCCTTGCAGGTTTCGCCTGCAATATCAGTTCTGTTATACTCACAGACAATATTTTGACAGTTTTGGAAACTTTAGCGTGTTTTCTATCCTAATCTGCATATTCTAGCGTCTGGGCCTGAGAAATAGGCAGTTTAATGTGGGTATGTTTTTCAACCAAACATCAAAATCCTGCCCCATACCATACACTCAACAGGTTAAAGATCATTTGTTGGGTAGAGAGATGTTATCATTAACTATATATTATTGCACACAGTGAGGTCATGCAACTTCTTGTGTGACTTGTTAAGCACATTTTTACTCCTGAACTTATTTAGGCTTGCCATAACAAAGAAGTTGAATACTTATTGACCCAAGGACATTTCAACTTTACATTTTTTATTAATTTGTAAAAGTGTCAAAATTCTCCACTTTACATTATGGGCTATTGTGTGTAGGCCAGTGACAACATCTCCGTTGAATCCATTTTAAATTCAGACTGTAACACAAAATGTGGAAAGTGAAGGGTTGTGAATACATGTTGAAGAGGGTGGTGCTCAAGCTGCATCCCTGTCTCATTTCGCAGCCCTGAGAACACATCTTTATTGCCAATTGTTTTCCCCTGATTAATCGGAATGGCCGATTTTTTAATTATGGCCGATTTCAAGTTTTCATAACAATCGGTATTTTTGGAGCGCCGATTTTGCCCGATTTAAATAATAATAATAATAATAAAAAAATTAAATATTTAAAATATTTTTTAAATATGTATACTTTTAACTAGGCAAGTCAATTAAGAACACATTCTTATTTTCAATGACGGCCTAGGAACGGTGAGTTAACTGCCTTGTTCAGGGGCAGAACAACAGATTGTCACCTTGTCAGCTCGGGGAACCAATCTTGCAACCTTACAGTTACCTAGTCCAACGCTATAACCACCTGCCTCTCGTTGCACTCCACAAGGAGGCACCTGCATTCACCTGTTACGTGAATGCAGTAAAAGCCAAGGTAAGTTTCTAGCTAGCATGAAACTTATCTTATAAAAAAATAATCAATTAATCATGAGTTCACTACACATGGTTGATGATATTACTAGTTTATCTAGTGTGTCATGCGTTGCATACAATCAATGCAACGCTGGGGGATGATTTAACAAAAGCGCATTTGCGAAAAATTCACAATCGTTGGACGACTGTACCTTACCATAAACACCAATGCCTTTCTTAAAATCAATACCAGAAGTATATATTTTTAAGCCTGCATATTTAGCTAAAAGAAATCCAGGTTAGCAGGCAATATTAACCAGGTGAAATTGTGTCACTTCTTTTGCTTTCATTGCATGCAGAGTCAGGGTATATGCAACAGTTTGGGCTGCCTAATTTGCCAGAATTTTACGTAATTATGACATAACATTGAAGGTTGTGTAATGTAACAAGATAATTTAGACTTAGGGATACCACCCGTTAGATAAAATACCGAACGGTTCCGTATTTCACTGAAATAATAAACATTTTGTTTTCGAAATGATAGTTTCCGGATTCGACCATATTAATGACCAAAGGCTCGTATGATTTGATAGCGCAGTCTGACTGAGCGATGGTAGGCAGCAGCAGGCTCGTAAGCATTCATTCAAACAGCACTTTCGTGCATTTTGCCAGCAGCTCTTCGCAAGCGCAGCGCTGTTTATGACTTCAAGCCTATCAGCCTAATGGCTGGTGTAACCAATGTGAAATGGCTAGCTAGTTAGCGGGGTGCGCGCTAATAGCGTTTCAAACATCACTCGCTCTGAGACTTAGTTAGTTATTATTATTATTATAGAGTAGTTATTCCCCTTGCTCTGAAGGGTCGCGGCTTTTGTGGAGCGATGGGTAACGCTGCTTCGAGTGTGGCTGTTGTCGATGTGTTCCTGGTTCGAGCCCAGGTAGGGGCGAGGAGAGTGACGGAAGCTATACTGTTACACTGGCAATACTATAGTGCCTATAAGAATATCCAATAGTCAAAGGTGTATGAAATACAAATGGTATAGAGAGAAATAGTCCTGTAAATACTATATTAACTACAACCTAAAATATGGTACCTTGGAATATTGAATTCTCATGTTAAAACGAACCACCAACTTTCATATGTTCTGAGCAAGGAACTCAAACGTTAGCTTTTTTACATGGCACATACTGCACTTTTAATTCAACACTTTGTTTTTGCATTATTTAAACCAAATTGAACATGTTTCATTATTTATTTGAGGCTAAATGGATTTTTATTGATGTATTATATTAAATTAAAATAAGTGTTCATTCAGTATTGTTGTAATTGTCATTATTACAAATAAATATAAAAAATCAGCCAATTAATCGGTATCGGCTTTTTTTGGTCCTCTATCGGCGTTGAAAAATCATAATCGGTCGACCTCTATTACATACATTATGTCATGTTTTTCTATCAATTTGTAAAGCAGACCAAATTGAGTCAAAATATTTTTTGAAATCAACAAAGCATGAGACAAATATTTTTGTTTGTCAATAATGGTATGCAGGGTGTATATGTTGTCTGTAGTACGGTATTTTGATAAGGAGCCAATTTGTTCACTGAGGAAATGCTGGAGTTTGCTGTTAGTACTGCAGATCATTTTTCCAAGGTTGCTTTTGATGCAGATTTCACTAATTATTGGTCAAATTCATCTCCACTTTTGTGGTTTGGGGTGACCAGACAATGGTTCCAAATTTTGGGGTTAGATACCAGAGCTGGGGATGTTAGCCCATTTGAATTTGTGGTCTGTATACACAATGAATGTACAAAACATTAGGAACACCTGCTCGTTCCATAAGACTGACCAGGTGAAACTTATGATAACTTATTGATGGCACCTGTTAAATCCACTTCAATCAGTGTAGATGAAGGGGAGAAGACCGGTTATGGGGCGGCAGGTAGCCTAGTGGTTAGAGCATTGAACCAGTAACCGAAAGGTTGCTAGATTGAATCCCCGAGCTGACGAGGTAAAAACCTGTCATTCTGCCCCTGAAACATGGCAGTCCCAGCATCCCAGCCAAATCTGTCATTCTGCCCCTGAAACACGGCAGTCCCAGCATCCCAGCAAAACCTGTCATTCTGCCCCTGAAACACGACAGTCCCAGCATCCCAGCCAAATCTGTAATTCTGCCCCTGAAACACGGCAGTCCCAGCATCCCAGCCAAATCTGTCATTCTGCCCCTGAAACACGGCAGTCCCAGCATCCCAGCCAAATCTGTCATTCTGCCCCTGAAAGACGGCAGTCCCAGCATCCCAGCCAAATTTGTCATTCTGCAGCATCCCAGCCAAATTTGTCATTCTGCAGCATCCCAGCAAAATAGTTTGCCGCATGCATATAACAAATATTAGACAGCAAGACTCCTGATCCAGGAGGGATTTCTCTGTGTTACCAAGCCAAGTTGATTTTGGAAGAAGTCTTTATCTCCTAGCATGTTGCTCAAGTTGTCTGCAGTTATTTAAAGTAACTACAAATATTCAAATGTGTAAAAAAAAAAATAGTTTCAACAGTTTTAAAGATATAAAAAAAATAATCAATTTGCCGTATACGGTATACCGCCCAAGCCTAATATGTAGCACACAGGACACAATGTACCTTCCCTGTTTCACTCCTGGTAGTTTGGTGGTTTTGACTCCCAGCTCTCTAACCTAAAGTGCAACCAGTGGGTCTGTCTCCCAGGCCAAAGGCAGATTACTTCAGACCTTGTATATTCCAGCATGAAATGGTAAAAGCTTAATTTTCCAAAGTGTCCAGTGTTATTCGTGTAGTTTAGTTTTGGACCATTAGGTTTGAGCAGAGCACGTTGAGCATCTGGTCAATGCCTCTTACTCTCTCTGCCGACCTGGGTGGAAATGCAAAGCAGGGGGACAGAGCGTGTGAACGAGCCAGTGAGAGATGAGTCCTTTTCATTGTGTAGGAAGTAACATGAGCTTCCTGAGGAATGTGTCAGCAAAGCCTCCCCATCCCCACTTCTTTCTCTGCTCTCGCTCCATCCCACTGCCCTTATCCCTCTCCTACCCTCCTCCGCAGTGCTGTCACTCCTCCTGCCACTTTCATCCAGAGGAAGAGGGAGGAGCCAGTGACAGCGCAGGGGTCAGCAGATGGGGGAGGTGTGTGAGTTGGGGGAGGGGGGAAAGTATGCATGTGAGGGGGATGGAAGTGTGTGCGTGTTTCTGTTTGTTTGCATGTTTGTGTGTGTGTGGAGGGAGTGGAGGGAGTGGGGAATCTTGTGGAGTAAAATGGCTGCCTATGGTAATCAAGGCAAGGCTTCTTCATTTAGCCTCCAGGCCTGACTAGCACCGGAATGAGGCACAGTAAAAAGGCTGTGTCACTAAATGAGCTCCAATCAACTGGGGCTAAGTCCCTTCTTTGCAACCTTCCTCCATTCTGTGATGGCTAGGCCAGTCGTTTTAATTTAGCATGATGGCAGCACATTTACTCAACCTCCACCGTATACTGGAAGGGTGGACTAAATAAACCCTTCTCTGTCTAATTGCTCCAGGCAGAAGTTTTCAACTCTGAAATTGGGTTATCAGATTTCCCCCAACCCAGGTCTCAACCATGAGGTGGGGAAAATTTGAACTAATCCTAGACATGCCTGCCCACACCTACCCAGTCAAACTTGGTCTTGACCCTGTCCTCTCTCCTCAGAGGGAAAATAACCTCAGTGTTCGCCTCCTGCTCAATTAGTCCTGATGTATTAGTATCTTAGCACCTAGGTGTTTACTGTATTAGTCCTGATGTATTAGTATCTTAGCACCTAGGTCTTTACTCTTAGTCCTGATGTATTAGTATCTTAGCACCTAGGTGTTTACTCTTAGTCCTGGATGTATTAGTATCTTAGCACCTAGGTGTTTACTGTATTAGTCCTGATGTATTAGTATCTTAGCACCTAGGTGTTTACTCTATTAGTCCTGATGTATTAGTATCTTAGCACCTAGGTGTTTACTCTATTAATCCTGATGTATTAGTATCTTAGCACCTAGGTGTTTACTCTATTAGTCCTGATGTATTAGTATCTTAGCACCTAGGTGTTTACTGTATTAGTCCTGATGTATTAGTATCTTAGCACCTAGGTGTTTACTCTATTAGTCCTGATGTATTAGTATCTTAGCACCTAGGTGTTTACTCTATTAGTCCTGATGTATTAGTATCGTAGCACCTAGGTGTTTACTCTATTAATCCTGATGTATTAGTATCTTAGCACCTAGGTGTTTACTCTATTAGTCCTGATGTATTAGTATCTTAGCACCTAGGTGTTTACTCTATTAGTCCTGATGTATTAGTATCTTAGCACCTAGGTGTTTACTCTATTAGTCCTGATGTATTAGTATCTTAGCACCTAGGTGTTTACTCTATTAGTCCTGATGTATTAGTATCTTAGCACCTAGGTGTTTACTCTATTAATCCTGATGTATTAGTATCTTAGCACCTAGGTGTTTACTCTATTAATCCTGATGTATTAGTATCTTAGCACCTAGGTGTTTACTCTATTAGTCCTGATGTATTAGTATCTTAGCACCTAGGTGTTTACTCTATTAATCCTGATGTATTAGTATCTTAGCACCTAGGTGTTTACTGTATTAGTCCTGATGTATTAGTATCTTAGCACCTAGGTGTTTACTCTATTAATCCTGATGTATTAGTATCTTAGCACCTAGGTGTTTACTCTATTAATCCTGATGTATTAGTATCTTAGCACCTAGGTGTTTACTCTATTAGTCCTGGATGTATTAGTATCTTAGCACCTAGGTGTTTACTCTATTAGTCCTGATGTATTAGTATCTTAGCACCTAGGTCTTTACTCTTAGTCCTGATGTATTAGTATCTTAGCACCTAGGTGTTTACTCTTAGTCCTGGATGTATTAGTATCTTAGCACCTAGGTGTTTACTGTATTAGTCCTGATGTATTAGTATCTTAGCACCTAGGTGTTTACTGTATTAGTCCTGATGTATTAGTATCTTAGCACCTAGGTGTTTACTCTATTAATCCTGATGTATTAGTATCTTAGCACCTAGGTGTTTACTCTATTAGTCCTGATGTATTAGTATCTTAGCACCTAGGTGTTTACTCTATTAGTCCTGATGTATTAGTATCTTAGCACCTAGGTGTTTACTCTATTAGTCCTGATGTATTAGTATCTTAGCACCTAGGTGTTTACTCTTAGTCCTGGATGTATTAGTATCTTAGCACCTAGGTGTTTACTCTATTAGTCCTGATGTATTAGTATCTTAGCACCTAGGTGTTTACTCTATTAGTCCTGATGTATTAGTATCTTAGCACCTAGGTGTTTACTCTATTAATCCTGATGTATTAGTATCTTAGCACCTAGGTGTTTACTGTATTAGTCCTGATGTATTAGTATCTTAGCACCTAGGTGTTTACTCTATTAATCCTGATGTATTAGTATCTTAGCACCTAGGTGTTTACTCTATTAGTCCTGGATGTATTACTACACTGATCTAAAAGAAGTGGCTATGTGAAAGCTTCTGCCATATTGTTTTCACAATCCTTTTCCTCACTGGTGTGTATGTGTGTGTGTATATATGTATGTATGTGTGTGTGTATGTATATATGTGTGTATGTACAGTGCCTTGCGAAAGTATTCGGCCCCCTTGAACTTTGCGACCTTTTGCCACATTTCAGGCTTCAAACATAAAGATATAAAACTGTATTTTTTTGTGAAGAATCAACAACAAGTGGGACACAATCATGAAGTGGAACGACATTTATTGTATATTTCACTTTTTTAACAAATCAAATACTGAAAAATTGGGCGTGCAAAATTATTCAGCCCCCTTAAGTTAATACTTTGTAGCGCCACCTTTTGCTGCGATTACAGCTGTAAGTCGCTTGGGGTATGTCTCTATCAGTTTTGCACATTGAGAGACTGACATTTTTTCCCATTCCTCCTTGCAAAACAGCTCGAGCTCAGTGAGGTTGGATGGAGAGCATTTGTGAACAGCAGTTTTCAGTTCTTTCCACAGATTCTCGATTGGATTCAGGTCTGGACTTTGACTTGGCCATTCTAACACCTGGATATGTTTATTTTTGAACCATTCCATTGTAGATTTTGCTTTATGTTTTGGATCATTGTCTTGTTGGAAGACAAATCTCCGTCCCACTCTCAGGTCTTTTGCATACTCCATCAGGTTTTCTTCCAGAATGGTCCTGTCTTTTGGCTCCATCCATCTTCCCATCAATTTTAACCATCTTCCCTGTCCCTGCTGAAGAAAAGCAGGCCCAAACCATGATGCTGCCACCACCATGTTTGACAGTGGGGATGGTGTGTTCAGCTGTGTTGCTTTTACGCCAAACATAACGTTTTGCATTGTTGCCAAAAAGTTCAATTTTGGTTTCATCTGACCAGAGCACCTTCTTCCACATGTTTGGTGTGTCTCCCAGGTGGCTTGTGGCAAACTTTAAACAACACTTTTTATGGATATCTTTAAGAAATGGCTTTCTTCTTGCCACTCTTCCATAAAGGCCAGATTTGTGCAATATACGACTGATTGTTGTCCTATGGACAGAGTCTCCCACCTCAGCTGTAGATCTCTGCAGTTCATCCAGAGTGATCATGGGCCTCTTGGCTGCATCTCTGATCAGTCTTCTCCTTGTATGAGCTGAAAGTTTAGAGGGACGGCCAGGTCTTGGTAGATTTGCAGTGGTCTGATACTCCTTCCATTTCAATATTATCGCTTGCACAGTGCTCCTTGGGATGTTTAAAGCTTGGGAAATATTTTTGTATCCAAATCCGGCTTTAAACTTCTTCACAACAGTATCTCGGACCTGCCTGGTGTGTTCCTTGTTCTTCATGATGCTCTCTGCGCTTTTAACGGACCTCTGAGACTATCACAGTGCAGGTGCATTTATACGGAGACTTGATTACACACAGGTGGATTGTATTTATCATCATTAGTCATTTAGGTCAACATTGGATCATTCAGAGATCCTCACTGAACTTCTGGAGAGAGTTTGCTGCACTGAAAGTAAAGGGGCTGAATAATTTTGCACGCCCAATTTTTCAGTTTTTGATTTGTTAAAAAAGTTTGAAATATCCAATAAATGTCGTTCCACTTCATGATTGTGTCCCACTTGTTGTTGATTCTTCACAAAAAAATACAGTTTTATATCTTTATGTTTGAAGCCTGAAATGTGGCAAAAGGTCGCAAAGTTCAAGGGGGCCGAATACTTTCGCAAGGCACTGTATATATGTGTGAATGTATATATGTGTGAATGTATATATGTGTGTATGTATATATATGTGTGTGTGTGTGTGTGTGTGTGTGTGTATGTATGTATGTATGTATGTATGTATGTATAAAAAATAAATAAGTGTCCTTTGCACTGTGTCAAGTGGCAGTTTGGCTTAAACCGATGAGGAGAGAGTGGACTTATTTGTCCCCTGCTTGCCTAGCCAGCTTCACTGACATGGGTGGAGTGCGAGGCTTCAGGCAAGAGGGGGACGGTCCGTGAGCCAATGGCAGGTAGGTAGCAGGCTGGCTTTTGACCTTGTTTGTGTGCTTGGTCATCCTGGGAGAAAGCTGAGCTATTAATAGCTGCCTGTTGTCTCCTGTGTCATCACTCCTCTTGCTGCCACACCCACAGATGGGTGTGACGTGGTGTGTCCTAGATTTGTTTGCACTGCACACAGCTGTCAGGAAGGAAGCACACCTGCAGCCACCTCACCTGTGTGTGTTTCTCTCCCTGAATGCAAACAAACTAAACCATGTGTTAACCCTTAAGGGCTCAGACACACCAAAAGTGTTTGCTGGCTAAGAGTACCCCTGAACAGAATTTGCTGACCTCGTGCACACCTATTTTGCAAAAAAATGTCGGCAGTCAGACAGCGGGTCGTCAGCGGGTCGTCCCTAAAACAACGCGCAGAGGAACGCTATGCATTTAGAGGCGTGGTACTACAATGTCTCCTACTCATACTGAAAGGACAGAAGTGCCTTCAGCCCCCAATCAGCACACACAGCTCTCACCATTCCATCTGTTTATCTTGTTACTTACTCTCTCTCTGACGCGAGGCATCTCCCCTCCCAAGCCAGTGACATGACTGAGATAACCGTACCTTGTTAATGTCTCCAGAGTTATTGCAGGCACTATGCTGAAGCTCTGTGTATATACCCCTGTGTACATGCATTGTCCTTAGCGAGTATGCAAAAGCGTGTGTGTGTGTGTGTGTGTGTGTGGGGGGGGGGGGGGGGCAGGCAGGAGGAGAAAGTGTCAGGTGGTCTAGCTGTGTATGACTCTTCTCACCAGCGAACAGCAGATGTCCTGTAACTCCCCCTCGGACCCTCTTCCTTCACTCTCCTCCTGCTGGAGGACCACATGCCTAAATGCCACCCAGTGCACCTCAGACACTGCATTCCAGATGAATTCCAGTGGTCCACTTTAACAAATCCCACTTGTTAATGTAGTTAAGCACCATAATGGCCAACGGTATTTAAGCCCTACATACTAGAGCCACCATCTTCTAAAACCTGGTATTTCACATCCGGCCATGATTGGGAGTCACATAGGGCGGCGCGCTATTGGCCCAGCGTCGTCCGGGTTTGGCCGGGGTTGGCGTCATTGTAAATAAGAACTTGTTCTTGCCTAGTTAAATAAAGATTACGTTTTAACGTTGGTTAGAAGCGTTAGCCCTCTGTTGCTGCCTCCACTACCTTCCTCCTCCCCTGGTTGCATACACACAGCCTTGAACCCTGCCCACAAGCCATTGTTACTGGAGAGCATTATTAAGGAGTAAGCGGGATAGTAGTGAAGAGAAGGAGTGGTTAGGAGAGAAAGGGAGACTTGATAGTAGTGAAGAGAAGGAGTGGTTAGGAGAGAAAGGGAGACTTGATAGCGGGGTAGAGAAGGAGTGGTTAGGAGAGAAAGGGAGACTTGATAGTAGTGAAGAGAAGGAGTGGTTAGGAGAGAAAGGGAGACTTGATAGCGGGGTAGAGAAGGAGTGGTTAGGAGAGAAAGGGAGACTTGATAGTAGTGAAGAGAAGGAGTGGTTAGGAGAGAAAGGGAGACTTGATAGTAGTGAAGAGAAGGAGTGGTTAGGAGAGAAAGGGAGACTTGATAGTAGTGAAGAGAAGGAGTGGTTAGGAGAGAAAGGGAGACTTGATAGTAGTGAAGAGAAGGAGTGGTTAGGAGAGAAAGGGAGACTTGATAGTAGTGAAGAGAAGGAGTGGTTAGGAGAGAAAGGGAGACTTGATAGTAGTGAAGAGAAGGAGTGGTTAGGAGAGAAAGGGAGACTTGATAGCGGGGTAGAGAAGGAGTGGTTAGGAGAGAAAGGGAGACTTGATAGTAGTGAAGAGAAGGAGTGGTTAGGAGAGAAAGGGAGACTTGATAGTAGTGAAGAGAAGGAGTGGTTAGGAGAGAAAGGGAGACTTGATAGTAGTGAAGAGAAGGAGTGGTTAGGAGAGAAAGGGAGACTTGATAGCGGGGTAGAGAAGGAGTGGTTAGGAGAGAAAGGGAGACTTGATAGTAGTGAAGAGAAGGAGTGGTTAGGAGAGAAAGGGAGACTTGATAGTAGTGAAGAGAAGGAGTGGTTAGGAGAGAAAGGGAGACTTGATAGTAGGGTAGAGAATGAGTGGTTAGGAGAGAAAGGGAGACTTGATAGTAGTGAAGAGAAGAATGAGTGGTTAGGAGAGAAAGGGAGACTTGATAGTAGTGAAGAGAAGAAGGAGTGGTTAGGAGAGAAAGGGAGACTTGATAGCGGGGTAGAGAAGGAGTGGTTAGGAGAGAAAGGGAGACTTGATAGCGGGGTAGAGAAGGAGTGGTTAGGAGAGAAAGGGAGACTTGATAGCGGGGTAGAGAAGGAGTGGTTAGGAGAGAAAGGGAGACTTGATAGCGGGGTAGAGAAGGAGTGGTTAGCAGAGAAAGGGAGACTTGATAGCGGGGTAGAGAATGAGTGGTTAGGAGAGAAAGGGAGACTTGATAGTAGTGAAGAGAAGAATGAGTGGTTAGGAGAGAAAGGGAGACTTGATAGTAGTGAAGAGAAGGAGTGGTTAGGAGAGAAAGGGAGACTTGATAGCGGGGTAGAGAAGGAGTGGTTAGGAGAGAAAGGGAGACTTGATAGCGGGGTAGAAAAGGAGTGGTTAGGAGAGAAAGGGAGACTTGATAGCGGGGTAGAGAAGGAGTGGTTAGGAGAGAAAGGGAGACTTGATAGTAGTGAAGAGAAGAATGAGTGGTTAGGAGAGAAAGGGAGACTTGATAGTAGTGAAGAGAAGAATGAGTGGTTAGGAGAGAAAGGGAGACTTGATAGTAGGGAAGAGAAGGAGTGGTTAGGAGAGAAAGGGAGACTTGATAGTAGTGAAGAGAAGGAGTGGTTAGGAGAGAAAGGGAGACTTGATAGCGGGGTAGAGAAGGAGTGGTTAGGAGAGAAAGGGAGACTTGATAGCGGGGTAGAGAAGGAGTGGTTAGGAGAGAAAGGGAGACTTGAAAGCGGGGTAGAGAAGGAGTGGTTAGGAGAGAAAGGGAGACTTGATAGTAGTGAAGAGAAGAATGAGTGGTTAGGAGAGAAAGGGAGACTTGATAGTAGTGAAGAGAAGAATGAGTGGTTAGGAGAGAAAGGGAGACTTGATAGTAGTGAAGAGAAGGAGTGGTTAGGAGAGAAAGGGAGACTTGATAGCGGGGTAGAGAATCAGTGGTTAGGAGAGAAAGGGAGACTTGATAGCGGGGTAGAGAATGAGTGGTTAGGAGAGAAAGGGAGACTTGATAGCGGGGTAGAGAAGGAGTGGTTAGGAGAGAAAGGGAGACTTGATAGCGGGGTAGAGAAGGAGTGGTTAGGAGAGAAAGGGAGACTTGATAGCGGGGTAGAGAAGGAGTGGTTCGCAGAGAAAGGGAGACTTGATAGCGGGGTAGAGAATGAGTGGTTAGGAGAGAAAGGGAGACTTGATAGTAGTGAAGAGAAGAATGAGTGGTTAGGAGAGAAAGGGAGACTTGATAGTAGTGAAGAGAAGGAGTGGTTAGGAGAGAAAGGGAGACTTGATAGCGGGGTAGAGAAGGAGTGGTTAGGAGAGAAAGGGAGACTTGATAGCGGGGTAGAGAAGGAGTGGTTAGGAGAGAAAGGGAGACTTGATAGCGGGGTAGAGAAGGAGTGGTTAGGAGAGAAAGGGAGACTTGATAGCGGGGTAGAGAAGGATTGGTTAGGAGAGAAAGGGAGACTTGATAGTAGTGAAGAGAAGAATGAGTGGTTAGGAGAGAAAGGGAGACTTGATAGTAGGGAAGAGAAGGAGTGGTTAGGAGAGAAAGGGAGACTTGATAGTAGTGAAGGGAAGGAGTGGTTAGGAGAGAAAGGGAGACTTGATAGCGGGGTAGAGAATGAGTGGTTAGGAGAGAAAGGGAGACTTGATAGCGGGGTAGAGAAGGAGTGGTTAGGTGAGAAAGGGAGACTTGATAGTAGTGAAGAGAAGGAGTGGTTAGGAGAGAAAGGGAGACTTGATAGCGGGGTAGAGAAGGAGTGGTTAGGAGAGAAAGGGAGACTTGATAGCGGGGTAGAGAATGAGTGGTTAGGAGAGAAAGGGAGACTTGATAGCGGGGTAGAGAATGAGTGGTTAGGAGAGAAAGGGAGACTTGATAGCGGGGTAGAGAAGGAGTGGTTAGGAGAGAAAGGGAGACTTGATAGCGGGGTAGAGAATGAGTGGTTAGGAGAGAAAGGGAGACTTGATAGTGGGGTAGAGAAGGAGTGGTTGGGAGACTTGATAGCGGGGTAGAGAAGGAGTGGTTAGGAGAGAAAGGGAGACTTGATAGCGGGGTAGAGAATGAGTGGTTAGGAGAGAAAGGGAGACTTGATAGTAGGGAAGAGAAGGAGTGGTTAGGAGAGAAAGGGAGACTTGATAGTAGTGAAGGGAAGGAGTGGTTAGGAGAGAAAGGGAGACTTGATAGCGGGGTAGAGAAGGAGTGGTTCGCAGAGAAAGGGAGACTTGATAGCGGGGTAGAGAATGAGTGGTTAGGAGAGAAAGGGAGACTTGATAGTAGTGAAGAGAAGAATGAGTGGTTAGGAGAGAAAGGGAGACTTGATAGTAGTGAAGAGAAGGAGTGGTTAGGAGAGAAAGGGAGACTTGATAGCGGGGTAGAGAAGGAGTGGTTAGGAGAGAAAGGGAGACTTGATAGCGGGGTAGAGAAGGAGTGGTTAGGAGAGAAAGGGAGACTTGATAGCGGGGTAGAGAAGGAGTGGTTAGGAGAGAAAGGGAGACTTGATAGCGGGGTAGAGAAGGAGTGGTTAGGAGAGAAAGGGAGACTTGATAGTAGTGAAGAGAAGAATGAGTGGTTAGGAGAGAAAGGGAGACTTGATAGTAGGGAAGAGAAGGAGTGGTTAGGAGAGAAAGGGAGACTTGATAGTAGTGAAGGGAAGGAGTGGTTAGGAGAGAAAGGGAGACTTGATAGCGGGGTAGAGAATGAGTGGTTAGGAGAGAAAGGGAGACTTGATAGCGGGGTAGAGAAGGAGTGGTTAGGTGAGAAAGGGAGACTTGATAGTAGTGAAGAGAAGGAGTGGTTAGGAGAGAAAGGGAGACTTGATAGCGGGGTAGAGAATGAGTGGTTAGGAGAGAAAGGGAGACTTGATAGCGGGGTAGAGAATGAGTGGTTAGGAGAGAAAGGGAGACTTGATAGCGGGGTAGAGAATGAGTGGTTAGGAGAGAAAGGGAGACTTGATAGCGGGGTAGAGAAGGAGTGGTTAGGAGAGAAAGTGAGACTTGATAGCGGGGTAGAGAATGAGTGGTTAGGAGAGAAAGGGAGACTTGATAGCGGGGTAGAGAAGGAGTGGTTAGGAGAGAAAGGGAGACTTGATAGCGGGGTAGAGAATGAGTGGTTAGGAGAGAAAGGGAGACTTGATAGTGGGGTAGAGAAGGAGTGGTTGGGAGACTTGATAGCGGGGTAGAGAAGGAGTGGTTAGGAGAGAAAGGGAGACTTGATAGCGGGGTAGAGAATGGGTGGTTAGGAGAGAAAGGGAGACTTGATAGCGGGGTAGAGAATGAGTGGTTAGGAGAGAAAGGGAGACTTGATAGCGAGGTAGAGAAGGAGTGGTTGGGAGACTTGATAGCGGGGTAGAGAAGGAGTGGTTAGCAGAGAAAGGGAGACTTGATAGCGGGGTAGAGAATGAGTGGTTAGGAGAGAAAGGGAGACTTGATAGCGGGGTAGAGAAGGAGTGGTTAGGAGAGAAAGGGAGACTTGATAGCGGGGTAGAGAAGGAGTGGTTAGGAGAGAAAGGGAGACTTGATAGCGAGGTAGAGAAGGAGTGGTTGGGAGACTTGATAGCGGGGTAGAGAAGGAGTGGTTAGCAGAGAAAGGGAGACTTGATAGCGGGGTAGAGAATGAGTGGTTAGGAGAGAAAGGGAGACTTGATAGCGAGGTAGAGAAGGAGTGGTTGGGAGACTTGATAGCGGGGTAGAGAAGGAGTGGTTAGCAGAGAAAGGGAGACTTGATAGCGGGGTAGAGAATGAGTGGTTAGGAGAGAAAGGGAGACTTGATAGCGGGGTAGAGAAGGAGTGGTTAGGAGAGAAAGGGAGACTTGATAGCGGGGTAGAGAATGAGTGGTTAGGAGAGAAAGGGAGACTTGATAGTAGTGAAGAGAAGAATGAGTGGTTAGGAGAGAAAGGGAGACTTGATAATAGTGAAGAGAAGGAGTGGTTAGGAGAGAAAGGGAGACTTGATAGCGGGGTAGAGAAGGAGTGGTTAGGAGAGAAAGGGAGACTTGATAGCGGGGTAGAGAATGGGTGGTTAGGTGAGAAAGGGAGACTTGATAGCGGTGTAGAGAATGAGTGGTTAGGAGAGAAAGGGAGACTTGATAGCGGGGTAGAGAAGGAGTGTTTGGGAGACTTGATAGCGGGGTAGAGAAGGAGTGGTTAGGAGAGAAAGGGAGACTTGATAGCGGGGTAGAGAATGAGTGGTTAGGAGAGAAAGGGAGACTTGATAGCGGGGTAGAGAAGGAGTGGTTGGGAGACTTGATAGCGGGGTAGAGAAGGAGTGGTTAGGAGAGAAAGGGAGACTTGATAGCGGGGTAGAGAATGGGTGGTTAGGAGAGAAAGGGAGACTTGATAGCGGGGTAGAGAAGGAGTGGTTAGGAGAGAAAGGGAGACTTGATAGCGGGGTAGAGAATGAGTGGTTAGGAGAGAAAGGGAGACTTGATAGCGGGGTAGAGAAGGAGTGGTTGGGAGACTTGATAGCGGGGTAGAGAAGGAGTGGTTAGCAGAGAAAGGGAGACTTGATAGCGGGGTAGAGAATGAGTGGTTAGGAGAGAAAGGGAGACTTGATAGCGGGGTAGAGAATGAGTGGTTAGGAGAGAAAGGGAGACTTGATAGCGGGGTAGAGAAGGAGTGGTTAGGAGAGAAAGGGAGACTTGATAGCGGGGTAGAGAATGAGTGGTTAGGAGAGAAAGGGAGACTTGATAGCGGGGTAGAGAAGGAGTGGTTGGGAGACTTGATAGCGGGGTAGAGAAGGAGTGGTTAGGAGAGAAAGGGAGACTTGATAGCGGGGTAGAGAAGGAGTGGTTGGGAGACTTGATAGCGGGGTAGAGAATGAGTGGTTAGCAGAGAAAGGGAGACTTGATAGCGGGGTAGAGAAGGAGTGGTTGGGAGACTTGATAGCGGGGTAGAGAATGAGTGGTTAGCAGAGAAAGGGAGACTTGATAGCGGGGTAGAGAATAAGTGGTTAGGAGAGAAAGGGAGACTTGATAGCGAGGTAGAGAAGGAGTGGTTAGGAGAGAAAGGGAGACTTGATAGCGAGGTAGAGATGGAGCGGAGACAGGAGACGAGGTTGAGAGGCTGACTAAGTGGAAAGAGATGGAGAAGGAAAGAGGGGTGAGAGAACGGGGGAAAGGGACATTAGGTCGACAGAGAAAAGCAAGAGAATGAGAGCGAAGGGATGAAGAAGCTGATCAATAAGATGGAACATTAGAATGAAAAGAGAGAGCTAGAGCCTCTGATTGTTGGAGGGAGATGCATTGGAGAGGAGCGGACCGAGAGGAGCAAGTCTGTGGTTGACTAGGAGGGGGGAAGATGGGGAAGCTTATCTAACCAAGATGAGAGAAACGGGGAAACGCAATGGAGTTATATAGTTATGTACACTGAACAAACATATAAACGCAACATGTGAAGTGTTGGTCCTATGTTTCATGAGCTGAAAGAAAAATATCCCAGAAATGTTCCATAAGCACAAAAAGCCTATTTCTGTCAAATGTTGATCACAAATGTGTTTACATCCCTGTTAGTGAGCATTTCTCCTTTGCCAAGATAATCCATCCACCTGACAGGGGTGGCATAACATGAAGCTGATTAAACAGCATGATCATTACACAGATTCACCTTGCGCTGGGGACAGTAGGGCACTCTAAAATGTGCAGTTTCACATTTTGAGGGAGCATGCAATGTTCACCACAGCTGTTGCCAGAGAAGTAAATGTTCATTTCTCTACCAATGTCGTTTTAGAGAATTTGCCAGTACGTCCAACCGGCCTCACAACCGTAGACCATATGTAACCATGCCAGCCCAGGACCCCCACATCTGGCTTCTTCACCTGCGGGATCGGCCGAGACCAGCCACCCGGTTTGTACAGGAAACTGTGGGTTTGCACAACCAAAGAATTTCTGCACAAATTGTCAAACAGTCAGGGAAGCTCATCTGCGTGGTCGTTGTCCTCACTAGGGTCTTGACCTGACTGCAGTTCAGCGTCATTACACTTCAGTGTCACCTTCGAAAGCCACTGGCACGCTGGAGAAGTGTGCTCTTCGTGAATGAATCCCAGTTTCATCTGTACCGGGTAGCAGACAGCATGTATGGTGTCGTGTGGGTGAGCGGTTTGCTGATGTCGACGTTGTGAACAGAATGCCCCATGGTGGCGGTGGGGTTATGGTATAGACAGGCAAGAGCTATGGACAACGAACACAATTGCATTTTATTTATGTCAATTTGAATACACAGAGATACCGTGACGAGATCCTGAGACCCATTGTTGTGCCATTCATCCTCTGCCATCACGTTTCAGCATGGTACTGCACGTTCCCATGTCACAAGAATCTGTACACAATTCCTGGAAGCTGAAATGTATTCATCCATGGCTTGAATACTCATCAGACATATCACCCACTGAGCATGTTTGGGATGCTCTGGATCGACGTGTACGACAGCTTTTTCCAGTTCCCGCCAATATCCAGCAACTTCACACAGCCATGGAAGAGGAGTGGGAAAACATTCCACAGGCCACAACAGCCTGATCAACTCTATGTGAAGGAGATGTGTCGCGCTGCATGAGGCAAATGGTCCCACCAGATACTGACTGGTTTTCTGATCCATCTACTTTTTTTTTTTTTAAGATCGCTGTGACCAGCAGATGCACATTTGTATTCAGTCATGTCAAATTCATAGATTAGGGCCTAATTCATTCACTCAAATAGTTCATTTAAGGAAATCAGACAAAATCAGTACAATCTTTTGAAATTGTTTCATGTTGCATTTTTATTTTTGTTCAGTGTAGCAGCAGTAGGAGGAGAAGAGGAGATAAGTGATAGAGGGAGAGGAGTAGAGTGTCTGAGTAGAGCAGATGGCTCCAGCCTGTGGAGTCCAGCCAGAGGAACAGGTGCGGATCACGTGACCGCGGGTTACCAGGGCGATGTGATTGCTCTTGGCTGCAAATGAAAGTAGAGGGGGACCCTAGAGTAGAGCCAGCAAGGGAGTGAGCTAAGGAGAGGGGGGTTGACTGCTCGCCTCCAGGGCTTTGTGTAATCTGTGGCAGGGAGGAGCGGAGCGGTCTCTCGTGCTCTCTGTGTGGAAAGAGACACACAGCTTCCCTCTCCTCTTCCCTTCTCTAGCTGTTCCTGTTTCAACCGTCTGTCATCCAGCCTCAATGAAATTAATTGACCTCAAACTGTTAATTTAAAACATGGCATCTCCAAGATGGTTACTAGAAATCCCACGACTTCCTTCTCATTGTGTATCTGAACATCAACTTTGAAACCACAGGTTTAACTTGCTAAATGCTCTTGTGTACGGATGATGGTTGACTGTTCCAACAGTCTGGTTTCCGCTGGTGTCTACGGTGGGGCCTCATGCTGTGGAAAGTCTATATAGTGGAAACAGATGATGAGTTTTTCCAGGAGTTTAACGATTGTGGTGTAAAGTTAACTATACTTTAGGCCAGTGTATCCTAACTCCAGTCCTTCAGTGCAAAAATGTATGCTGTTGAGTGTACCTGAGGCCTGGGGTTGGGAAACACTGTTTCAAGCGTTGTTGACTTCATACTATCAGAGACAGAAGCGAAAGCTGACTGTAATACCTGTTTTAAGATGATGACATGAGATGGTGTTCACTCATCAGTCCTTCTCTACATATTCTCCCTCTTTCATATCAACCTCTCGTTCATCCTTCTCTTCCTAATCCCTTCCCTCCTCTTCTGTCGCTCTTTCATCCTTCTCCTAACTGCTCTTCCCCTCCTGCTTCTAGAAGCACTAAGAAGGTGGAGTCAGCGGAGGGCAGTGGCAGCAGTGTGAAGGAGATTAAGAGGACGAGGGAGCCCTCGGTCAGCTCCGATGTGGAGAAGTCACCCCCAGGCCCCTCCGATGAGGACGACGACGATGACGGTGTCCAGGTACACACACACACACACACACACACACACACACTGTAACGTTAGTGACACACACAGTAACATCAGTTTTGAGCTAACCTAACATAGCAGGTGTAAAATAAATGCCTGAAGCTAGATCCCCTACATACTGACCTGAAGCTAGATCCCCTACATACTGACCTGAAGCTAGATCCCCTACATACTGACCTGAAGCTAGATCCCCTACATACTGACCTGAAGCTAGATCCCCTACATACTGACCTGAAGCTAGATCCCCTACATACTGACCTGAAGCTAGATCCCCTACATACTGGCCTGAAGCTAGATCTCCGACATACTGGCCTGAAGCTAGATCCCCTACATACTGGCCTGAAGCTAGATCCCCGACATACTGGTCTTAACCTCTTAACACTGTTTTTTTTTTCTCGTTATCTCCTGCACTGTTCAACCAATCCGGTAAATGTGGAGGAGAAGACTGAGTCTCCTTTTTAACATCCAAAAGTGGAAGTCATGTGGCAGGCTCTCTTTCCATTTCCTCTGAAAACCAGAACATCCGGTTGTTGGGGGACTCTGCAGAGGCTAGTTGTAAACACACACCGTAACATCGGTGGTACAGTAGACAGACAAACACTTTCCAAATTAAATGCAAAAAAGTTATCCAATGTTGGCATGAGCCTGGGGGTGGCGTAGTGACAATACAAGCAAGCAGCACTTTTCTACAAACATCCGCTATTACTCTTAATCATGGAAGCTAGTGGTGTTTATTGTAGAACAAGTTTGGGATGAAACTGTTCAGCACCACAGAACGCTCGAATAGAAACGTATTGGAACAGAGATTACACATTCAGAACCTCTTAACCCAGGTCTCTGCGACGTTCTAGACCCTCTATGAAGATGCCTGTGTTCATTTATTGACATACTTCTGGTCTTAATTGTTTGAATAAATTCTGCAGCCATACAAAAGTAGTGTACTATATAGGGACTAGGGTGCAGATTGAGACGCTTTCTGACTAGTTTCTACCGGCATTCTTGTTCAATTTTGGACTGGTCCTGTGGTTTTGGACTGGTTCTTGGGTTTTGGACTGGTTTGGACTGGTTCTGGGGTTTTGGACTGGTTCTGGGGTTTTGGACTGGTTCTGGGGTTTTGGACTGGTTCTGGGGTTTTGGACTGGTTCTGGAGTTTTGGACTGGTTCTGGGGTTTTGGACTGGTTCTGGGGTTTTGGACTGGTTCTGGGGTTTTGGACTGGTTCTGGGGTTTTGGACTGGTTCTGGGGTTTTGGACTGGTTTGGACTGGTTCTGGGGTTTTGGACTGCTCCTGGGGCTTTGGACTGGTTCTGGGGTTTTGGACTGGTCCTGGCATTTTTCAGGAGTGATTTTAATCAAAATATCGTGACACACTCCTCCACTCTGATGCAGGAATATGGGAGCTGTTAGCAGCAAATTACTAAACCAACCCAAATATCCAGGAGACCCAGCTGGCTGATACTGGGGCACTGTCCAATGTTCACCAGTCTTTAGCAGTAGGCACTGCCCAATGTTCACCAGCCTTCAGCAGTCGGCACTGTCCCGATGTTCACCAGTCGGCACTGTCCCGATGTTCACCAGTCGGCACTGTCCCGATGTTCACCAGTCGGCACTGTCCCGATGTTCACCAGTCGGCACTGTCCCGATGTTCACCAGTCGGCACTGTCCCGATGTTCACCAGTCGGCACTGCCCCGATGTTCACCAGTCGGCACTGCCCCGATGTTCACCAGCCTTCAGCAGTAGGCACTGCCTGACCGATGAAATACCATGTCTGCAGCGGTTACGGTTTACCCCTTCAGGACAGACTGAGAGGGCTGCCTGCCTCGCGCTAGACACTGGTTGTGTGGCTTGCTCCTAGGTTAGACTGTGCTGTATATTGTGGAGGTTGTGGGAGTGATGTGAGCTTACCTGATTTAAAATGAATCTGTAGACGTTTCTCCTGTGATTTATCTATGATCAATAAGATACCTGGGTCATGTTCGTTAAACACCAAACAGAAGACAACTGAGGCACCGTCTGAACTCGGTGTTTGTGTGCAGGGCCTAAAATGAACACCCGCCACCTGCCAAATATGGGTGGATTTTGACATTGGCGGGTAAGATGTCCATTTAACCAGCCACGTTTGCAGGTGCTCAGGGCTCCAGTGTGAGCATTTCACTTGCATTTGTGAATAAAAAGTATTATGTTGAAAGTATTTCTGCCGTCTTGTTTCATAACTGGTAAATGAATCACACAACGTCAAAGAACTATGACTCCTATAGCCTATCCCACCTCGCTCTGCAACACTGCTTGGCTGAAGCGCTGAGTGAAAGATTAGTTTTTAGAAGCGCTGTGGACAGGCATAACAGTTGGTCTAGTTTACTTGAAATGAAAGTCTACTGAAGTGAGACTTTGTCCTTGTGTTTCTTGGTCTATTTACATTGTTTTGTTCACAGGTTGTTTTTCTATGTTTGAGTTTCAGCTGAAGACAACACGGCTATTAGTCAGACTCTCAATCTCACAGGCACATGACTCTAGGGTTGCATTACCACGGTAACCTTTAAAGGGGCAGGTGAACATTTGTCTTATCTCTGATATTTTGGTTAAAAGACCCAGGTCTCAAAAAAATCATAAATTAATTTACTTCTTACAAGTAATACATGTATTGTTTTAGAAACATTACAATACATTTTTTTTGTTGCTTAATTTTTTTGTGGCAATATTTGGCCTGGTAAAAAATCTGAGTGGCTGGTAGATTTTAAAAAAATCTAAAAGTACATTTTAGGCCCTATTTGTGTGCGTATTGAACAGGACCCAGGTGTGTTATGACTGCAGTCTTAATTCAGGGCCGTTAGCTCAATATGGTACACCTGTCTAACCTCTCTCACACGCCTCTCTCTCACACGCCTCTCTCTCACACGCCTCTCTCTCACACGCCTCTCTCTCACACGCCTCTCTCTCACACGCCTCTCTCACACGCCTCTCTCTCACACGCCTCTCTCTCACGCGCCTCTCTCTCACGCGCCTCTCTCTCACGCGCCTCTCTCACGCGCCTCTCTCTCACGCGCCTCTCTCTCACGCGCCTCTCTCTCACGCGCCTCTCTCTCACGCGCCTCTCTCTCACGCGCCTCTCTCTCACGCGCCTCTCTCTCACGCGCCTCTCTCTCACGCGCCTCTCTCTCACGCGCCTCTCTCTCACGCGCCTCTCTCTCACGCGCCTCTCTCTCACGCGCCTCTCTCTCACGCGCCTCTCTCTCACGCGCCTCTCTCTCACGCGCCTCTCTCTCACGCGCCTCTCTCTCACGCGCCTCTCTCTCACGCGCCTCTCTCTCACGCGCCTCTCTCTCACGCGCCTCGCTCTCTTTTCACCTCGCTCTCTTTTCACCTCGCTCTCTTTTCACCTCGCTCTCTTTTCACCTCGCTCTCTTTTCACCTCGCTCTCTCTATAGAAGCGTCGTTCCAGTCGTCAGGTGAAGAGGAAGCGCTATACAGAGGAACTGGAGTTCAGGATCTCAGACGATGATGGAGATGTTTCCCCCACTCCCAAGTCGCCCTTCAACACCTCTGAACAGCAGGTCAGCACCCACAATGTGTGCAGGTGTGCATGCGTTCCAGAGAGAAAATGTGTGAATAGGTTTGTGCTCATTGCTCTTACATTTGACTGTGCTAATGTTGTTCAATCTGTGTGACTGTAGGAGGTGGAGACAGAGGGGCCTGTGGTGGAGAAGATCCTGTCCATACGCATGGGGAAGAAAGAGGTGAGACAGCTGGGTCTGTGGAGAGAGAGAGGGTACCAGTGCCCTGGTGTCATCTTATGATGTGCTGTTCAACCAGCTCCAAGTAGATTACACACCCACATACCCTGCCTCTTAGACAGCCACTTCATAGAGCAGTCTAGCAGTGGTCTGGAGAGGACACACTAGCAGTGGTCTGGAGAGGACACACTAGCAGTGGTCTGGAGAGGACACACTAGCAGTGGTCTGGAGAGGACACACTAGCAGTGGTCTGGAGAGGACACACTAGCAGTGGTCTGGAGAGGTCACCACTAGCAGTGGTCTGGAGAGGTCACCACTAGCAGTGGTCTGGAGAGGTCACCACTAGCAGTGGTCTGGAGAGGTCACCACTAGCAGTGGTCTGGAGAGGTCACCACTAGCAGTGGTCTGGAGAGGTCACCACTAGCAGTGGTCTGGAGAGGTCACCACTAGCAGTGGTCTGGAGAGGTCACCACTAGCAGTGGTCTGGAGAGGACACACTGGAAAGTTACGAGACTTTGCGTGGTGAGAGGTGTGTGTGTATGCGTGGTGAGAGGTGTGTGTGTATGCGTGGTGAGAGGTGTGTGTGTATGCGTGGTGAGAGGTGTGTGTGTGTGTGTGTGTGTGTATGCGTGGTGAGAGGTGTGTGTGTGTGTGTGTATGCGTGGTGAGAGGTGTGTGTGTATGCGTGGTGAGAGGTGTGTGTGTGTGTGTATGCGTGGTGAGAGGTGTGTGTATGCGTGGTGAGAGGTGTGTGTGTGTATGCGTGGTGAGAGGTGTGTATGCGTGGTGAGAGGTGTGTGTATGCGTGGTGAGAGGTGTGTGTGCGGGGTGAGAGGTGTGTGTGTGTATGCGGGTGAGAGGTGTGTGTGTGTGTGTGTATGCGGGTGAGAGGTGTGTGTGTATGCGGGTGAGAGGTGTGTGTGTGTGTGTGCGGGGTGAGAGGTGTGTATGCGGGGTGAGAGGTGTGTGTGTGTGTGTATGCGGGGTGAGAGGTGTGTGTGTGTGTGTGTATGCGGTGTGAGAGGTGTGTGTGTGTGTATGCGGGGTGAGAGGTGTGTGTGTGTGTGTATGCGGGGTGAGAGGTGTGTGTATATGCGGGGTGAGAGGTGTGTGTGTGTGTGTGTGAGGGGTGAGAGGTGTGTGTGTGTGTGTGAGGGGTGAGAGGTGTGTGTGTGTGTATGCGGGGTGAGAGGTGTGTGTGTGTGTATGCGGGGTGTGAGGTGTGTGTGTGTGTATGCGGGGTGAGAGGTGTGTGTGTGTGTGTGTATGCGGGGTGAGAGGTGTGTGTGTGTGTGAATGCGGGGTGAGAGGTGTGTGTGTGTGTGTGTGCGGGGTGAGAGGTGTGTGTGTATGCGGGTGAGAGGTGTGTGTGTGTGTGCGGGGTGAGAGGTGTGTGTGTGTGTGCGGGGTGAGAGGTGTGTGTGTGTGTGTGTGTGCGGGGTGAGAGGTGTGTGTGTGTGTGTATGCGGGGTGAGAGGTGTGTGTGTGTGTATGCGGGGTGAGAGGTGTGTGTGTGTGTGAGGGGTGAGAGGTGTGTGTGTGTGTATGCGGGGTGAGAGGTGTGTGTGTGTATGCGGGGTGAGAGGTGTGTGTGTGTGTGTATGCGGGGTGAGAGCTGTGTGTGTGTGTGTATGCGGGGTGAGAGGTGTGTGTGTGTGTGTATGCGGGGTGAGAGGTGTGTGTGTATGCGGGGTGAGAGGTGTGTGTGTGCGGGGTGAGAGGTGTGTGTGTGTGCGGGGTGAGAGGTGTGTGTGTGTGTGTGCGGGGTGAGAGGTGTGTGTGTGTGTGTGCGGGGTGAGAGGTGTGTGTGTGTGTGTGTGTGCGGGGTGAGAGGTGTGTGTGTGTGTATGCGGGGTGAGAGGTGTGTGTGTGTGTGAGGGGTGAGAGGTGTGTGTATGCGGGGTGAGAGGTGTGTGTGTGTGTGTATGCGGGGTGAGATGTGTGTGTGTGTGTGTATGCGGGGTGAGAGGTGTGTGTGTGTGTATGCGGGGTGAGAGGTGTGTGTGTGTGTGTATGCGGGGTGAGAGGTGTGTGTATGCGGGGTGAGAGGTGTGTGTGTGTGTATGCGGGGTGAGAGGTGTGTGTGTGTATGCGGGGTGAGAGGTGTGTGTGTGTATGCGGGGTGAGAGGTGTGTGTGTGTGTGTGTGTGTGTATGCGGGGTGAGAGGTGTGTGTGTGTGTGTGTATGCGGGGTGAGAGGTGTGTGTGTGTGTGTGTGAGGGGTGAGAGGTGTATGCGGGGTGAGAGGTGTGTGTGTGTGTATGCGGGGTGAGAGGTGTGTGTGTGTGTATGCGTGGTGAGAGGTGTGTGTGTGTGTGTGTATGCGTGGTGAGAGGTGTGTGTGTGTATGCGTGGTGAGAGGTGTGTGCGTGTGTGTGCGTGGTGAGAGGTGTGTGCGTGGTGAGGTGTGTATGCGTGGTGAGGTGTGTATGCGTGGTGAGAGGTGTGTGTGTGTGTGTGTGTGTATGCGTGGTGAGAGGTGTGTGTATGCGTAGTGAGAGGTGTGTGTATGCGTGGTGTGAGGTGTGTGTGTTTGTGAGAGGTGTGTGTATGCGTGGTGTGAGGTATGTGTGTGTGTTTGTGAGAGGTGTGTGTGTGTGTGGTGAGAGAGGTGTGTGTGAGAGGTGTGTGTGTGTGAGAGGTGTGTGTGTGTGAGAGGTGTGTGTGAGAGAGGTGTGTGTGTGAGAGAGGTAGGTGTGTGTGAGAGAGGTAGGTGTGTGTGAGAGAGGTAGGTGTGTGTGAGAGGTAGGTGTGTGTGTGAGAGGTAGGTGTGTGTGTGAGAGGTAGGTGTGTGTGTGAGAGGTAGGTGTGTGTGTGAGAGGTAGGTGTGTGTGTGTGAGAGGTAGGTGTGTGTGAGGTAGGTGTGTGTGTGTGTGAGGTAGGTGTGTGTGTGTGTGAGGTAGGTGTGTGTGTGTGTGAGGTGTGTGTGTGAGGTAGGTGTGTGAGAGAGGTGTGTGTATGCGTGGTGTGAAGTATGTGTGTGTTTGTGAGAGAGAGGTGTGTGTGTGTGTGTGGTGAGAGAGGTGTGTGTGTGTGTGTGTGTGTGTGTGGTGAGAGGTGTGTGTGTGTGAGAGAGGTGTGTGTGTGTGTGGTGAGAGAGGTGTGTGTGTGTGTGTGTGTGGTGAGAGAGGTGTGTGTGTGTGTGGTGAGAGAGGTGTGTGTGTGTGTGTGTGTGTGTGTATGTGTGGTGAGAGAGGTGTGTGTGTGTGTGTGGTGAGAGAGGTGTGTGTGTGTGGTGAGAGAGGTGTGTGTGTGTGTGGTGAGAGAGGTGTGTGTGTGTGTGTGGTGAGAGAGGTGTGTGTGTGTGTGGTGAGAGAGGTGTGTGTGTGTGTGTGGTGAGAGAGGTGTGTGTGTGTGTGGTGAGAGAGGTGTGTGTGTGTGTGGTGAGAGAGGTGTGTGTGTGTGTGGTGAGAGAGGTGTGTGTGTGTGTGTGTGTGTGTGTGGTGAGAGAGGTGTGTGTGTGTGTGGTGAGAGGTGTGTGTGTAGAGAGGTAGGTGTGTGTAAGAGAGGTAGGTGTGTGTAAGAGAGGTAGGTGTGTGTAAGAGAGGTAGGTGTGTGTAAGAGAGGTAGGTGTGTGTAAGAGAGGTAGGTGTGTGTAAGAGAGGTAGGTGTGTGTAAGAGGTAGGTGTGTGTTAGAGGTAGGTGTGTGTAGAAGAGAGGTGGTGTGAGGTAGGTGTGTGTAGTGTGTGAGGTAGGTGTGTGTGTGTGTGAGGTAGGTGTGTGTGTGTGAGGTAGGTGTGTGTGTGTGAGGTAGGTGTGTGTGTGTGAGGTAGGTGTGTGTGTGTGTGTGAGGTAGGTGTGTGTGTGTGTGTGAGGTAGGTGTGTGTGTGTGTGTGAGAGTAGGTGTGTGTGTGTGTGTGAGAGGTAGGTGTGTGTGTGTGTGTGAGAGGTAGGTGTGTGTGTGTGAGAGGTAGGTGTGTGTGTGTGAGAGGTAGGTGTGTGTGTGTGTGAGGTGTGTGTGTGAGGTAGGTGTGTGTGTGTGTGTGAGGTAGGTGTGTGTGTGAGGTAGGTGTGTGTGTGTGTGAGGTAGGTGTGTGTGTGTGTGAGGTAGGTGTGTGTGTGTGTGTGAGGTAGGTGTGTGAGGTAGGTGTGTGTGTGAGGTGTGTGTGGTGTGTGTGAGGTGTGTGTGTGTGTGTGAGGTGTGTGTGTGTGTGAGGTAGGTGTGTGTGGGGTAGGTGTGTGTGTGTGAGGTAGGTGTGTGTGTGTGTGAGGTAGGTGTGTGTAGGTGTGTGTGTGTGTGTGAGGTAGGTGTGTGTGAGAGTAGGTGTGTGTGTGTGAGAGTAGGTGTGTGTGTGTGAGGTAGGTTTGTGTTTGAGAGGTAGGTGTAGGTGTGTGTTTGAGAGGTAGGTGTGTGTGTGTGTGTGAGGTAGGTGTGTGTGTGTGAGGTAGGTGTGTGTGTGAGGTAGGTGTGTGTTTGTGAGAGGTAGGTGTGTGTTTGTGAGAGGTAGGTGTGTGTTTGTGAGAGGTAGGTGTGTGTGTGGTAGGTGTGTGTGAGGTAGGTGTGTGTTTGTGAGAGAGGTGTGTGTGTGTGAGGTGTGTGTGTGTGTGTGTGAGGTAGGTGTGTGTGTGTGAGAGGTGTGTGTGTGTGTGAGAGGTGTGTGTGTGTGTGTGTGTGAGAGGTAGGTGTGTGTGTGTGAGAGTAGGTGTGTGTGTGAGAGTAGGTGTGTGTGAGAGAGGTAGGTGTGTGTAAGAGAGGTAGGTGTGTGTGTGTGTGTGTTTGAGGTAGGTGTGTGTGTGTGAGGTAGGTTTGTGTTTGAGGTAGGTGTGTGTGTGTGAGGGTGTGTGAGGTAGGTGTGTGTGTGTGAGGTAGGTGTGTGAGGTAGGTGTGTGTGAGGTAGGTGTGTGTGTGTGTGTGTGTGTGTGAGGTAGGTAGGTGTGTGTGTGTGTGAGGTAGGTAGGTGTGTGTGAGAGGTAGGTGTGTGTGTGTGAGAGGTAGGTGTGTGTGTGAGAGGTAGGTGTGTGTGTGAGGTAGGTGTGTGTGTGAGGTAGGTGTGTGTGTGTGTGTGTGTGTGTGTGTGAGGTAGGTAGGTGTGTGTGTGTGTGAGGTAGGTAGGTTGGTGGTGTGTGTGAGTAGGTTGGTGTGTGTGTGAGGTAGGTGTGTGTGTGTGAGGTAGGTGTGTGTGGTAGGTGTGTGTGTGAGGTAGGTGTGTGTGTGTGTGTGTGTGAGGTATGTAGGTAGGTGTGTGTGAGGTAGGTAGGTGTGTGTGTGTGAGGTAGGTGTGTGTGTGAGGTAGGTGTGTGTGTGTGTGAGGTAGGTGTGTGTGTGAGGTAGGTGTGTGTGTGAGGTAGGTGTGTGTGTGAGGTAGGTGTGTGTGTGTGTGAGGTAGGTGTGTGTGTGTGTGAGGTAGGTGTGTGTGTGTGTGTGAGGTAGGTGTGTGTGTGTGTGAGGTAGGTGTGTGTGTGTGTGTGAGGTGTGTGTGTGAGGTGTGTGTGTGTGTGTGTGTGTGTGTGTGTGTGTGTGTGTGAGGTAGGTGTGTGTGTGTGAGGTAGGTGTGTGTGTGTGAGGTAGGTGTGTGTGTGAGAGGTAGGTGTGTGTGTGTGTGAGGTAGGTGTGTGTGAGGTAGGTGTGTGTGTGTGAGGTAGGTGTGTGTGTGTGAGGTAGGTGTGTGTGTGTGTGTGAGGTGTGTGTGTGTGTGTGTGTGTGAGGTAGGTGTGTGTGTGTGAGGTAGGTGTGTGTGTGTGAGGTAGGTGTGTGTGTGTGAGAGGTAGGTGTGTGTGTGTGAGAGGTAGGTGTGTGTGTGTGTGAGGTAGGTGTGTGTGAGGTAGGTGTGTGTGTGAGAGGTAGGTGTGTGTGTGTGTGAGAGGTAGGTGTGCGTGTGTGTGCGTGGTGAGTGGTGTGTGCGTGGTGAGGTGTGTATGCGTGGTGAGGTGTGTATGCGAGGTGTGTGTGTGTGTGTGTGTGTATGCGTGGTGAGAGGTGTGTGTATGCGTAGTGAGAGGTGTGTGTATGCGTGGTGTGAGGTGTGTGTGTTTGTGAGAGGTGTGTGTATGCGTGGTGTGAGGTATGTGTGTGTGTTTGTGAGAGGTGTGTGTGTGTGTGGTGAGAGAGGTGTGTGTGAGAGGTGTGTGTGTGTGAGAGGTGTGTGTGTGTGAGAGGTGTGTGTGAGAGAGGTAGTGTGTGTGAGAGAGGTAGGTGTGTGTGAGAGGTAGGTGTGTGTGAGAGAGGTAGGTGTGTGTGTGAGAGGTAGGTGTGTGTGTGAGAGGTAGGTGTGTGTGTGAGAGGTAGGTGTGTGTGTGAGAGGTAGGTGTGTGTGTGAGAGGTAGGTGTGTGTGTGTGAGAGGTAGGTGTGTGTGAGGTAGGTGTGTGTGTGTGTGAGGTAGGTGTGTGTGTGTGTGAGGTAGGTGTGTGTGTGTGTGAGGTGTGTGTGTGAGGTAGGTGTGTGAGAGAGGTGTGTGTATGCGTGGTGTGAAGTATGTGTGTGTTTGTGAGAGAGAGGTGTGTGTGTGTGTGTGGTGAGAGAGGTGTGTGTGTGTGTGTGGTGTGGTGAGAGGTGTGTGTGGTGTGTGGTGAGAGAGGTGTGTGTGTGTGTGTGAGAGAGGTGTGTGTGTGTGTGTGTGTGGTGAGAGAGGTGTGTGTGTGTGTGGTGAGAGAGGTGTGTGTGTGTGTGTGTGTATATGTGTGGTGAGAGAGGTGTGTGTGTGTGTGTGTGGTGAGAGAGGTGTGTGTGTGTGGTGAGAGAGGTGTGTGTGTGTGTGGTGAGAGAGGTGTGTGTGTGTGTGGTGAGAGAGGTGTGTGTGTGTGTGGTGAGAGAGGTGTGTGTGTGTGTGTGGTGAGAGAGGTGTGTGTGTGTGTGGTGAGAGAGGTGTGTGTGTGTGTGTGGTGAGAGAGGTGTGTGTGTGTGTGGTGAGAGAGGTGTGTGTGTGTGTGGTGAGAGAGGTGTGTGTGTAAGAGAGGTAGGTGTGTGTAAGAGAGGTAGGTGTGTGTGTAAGAGAGGTAGGTGTGTGTAAGAGAGGTAGGTGTGTGTAAGAGAGGTAGGTGTGTGTAAGAGAGGTAGCTGTGTAAGAGAGGTAGGTGTGTGTAAGAGAGGTAGGTGTGTGTTAGAGGTAGGTGTGTGTAGAGAGAGGTAGGTGTGAGGTAGGTGTGTGTGTGTGTGAGGTAGGTGTGTGTGTGTGTGAGGTAGGTGTGTGTGTGTGAGGTAGGTGTGTGTGTGTGTGAGGTAGGTGTGTGTGTGTGAGGTAGGTGTGTGTGTGTGAGGTAGGTGTGTGTGTGTGTGTGAGAGGTAGGTGTGTGTGTGTGTGAGAGGTAGGTGTGTGTGTGTGTGTGAGAGGTAGGTGTGTGTGTGTGTGTGAGAGGTAGGTGTGTGTGTGTGAGAGGTAGGTGTGTGTGTGTGAGAGGTAGGTGTGTGTGTGTGAGGTGTGTGTGTGAGGTAGGTGTGTGTGTGTGTGTGTGTGTGAGGTAGGTGTGTGTGTGAGGTAGGTGTGTGTGTGTGTGAGGTAGGTGTGTGTGTGTGTGAGGTAGGTGTGTGTGTGTGTGTGTGAGGTAGGTGTGTGAGGTAGGTGTGTGTGTGAGGTGTGTGTGTGTGTGAGGTGTGTGTGTGTGTGTGTGAGGTGTGTGTGTGTGTGAGGTAGGTGTGTGTGAGGTAGGTGTGTGTGTGTGAGGTAGGTGTGTGTGTGTGTGAGGTAGGTGTGTGTGTGAGGTAGGTGTGTGTGTGTGTGTGAGGTAGGTGTGTGTGAGGTAGGTGTGTGTGTGAGAGTAGGTGTGTGTGTGTGTGTGTGAGGTAGGTTTGTGTTTGAGAGGTAGGTGTAGGTGTGTGTTTGAGAGGTAGGTGTGTGTGTGAGGTAGGTGTGTGTGTGAGGTAGGTGTGTGTGTGAGGTAGGTGTGTGTTTGTGAGAGGTAGGTGTGTGTTTGTGAGAGGTAGGTGTGTGTTTGTGAGAGGTAGGTGTGTGTGTGGTAGGTGTGTGTGAGGTAGGTGTGTGTTTGTGAGAGAGGTGTGTGTGTGTGAGGTGTGTGTGTGTGTGTGTGAGGTAGGTGTGTGTGTGTGAGAGGTGTGTGTGTGTGTGAGAGGTGTGTGTGTGTGTGTGTGTGAGAGGTAGGTGTGTGTGTGTGTGAGAGTAGGTGTGTGTGTGAGAGTAGGTGTGTGTGAGAGAGGTAGGTGTGTGTAAGAGAGGTAGGTGTGTGTGTGTGTGTGTGTTTGAGGTAGGTGTGTGTGTGTGAGGTAGGTGTGTGTGTGTGAGGTAGGTGTGTGTGTGTGAGGTAGGTGTGTGAGGTAGGTGTGTGTGAGGTAGGTGTGTGTGGGTGTGTGTGTTTGAGGTAGGTTTGTGTTTGGAGGTAGGTGTGTGTGTGTGAGGGTGTGTGAGGTAGGTGTGTGTGTGTGAGGTAGGTGTGTGTGAGGTAGGTGTGTGTGTGAGGTAGGTGTGTGTGTGTGTGTGTGTGTGTGTGTGTGTGAGGTAGGTGTGTGTGTGTGAGAGGTAGGTGTGTGTGTGAGGTAGGTGTGTGTGTGAGGTAGGTGTGTGTGTGTGTGTGTGGTGTGTGTGTGAGGTAGGTAGGTGTGTGTGTGTGTGAGGTAGGTAGGTTGGTGTGTGTGTGTGAGTAGGTTGGTGTGTGTGTGAGGTAGGTGTGTGTGTGTGAGGTAGGTGTGTGTGGTGTGTGTGTGTGGTAGGTGTGTGTGTGAGGTAGGTGTGTGTGTGTGTGTGTGTGAGGTATGTAGGTAGGTGTGTGTGAGGTAGGTAGGTGTGTGTGTGTGAGGTAGGTGTGTGTGTGAGGTAGGTGTGTGTGTGTGTGTGAGGTAGGTGTGTGTGTGAGGTAGGTGTGTGTGTGTGAGGTAGGTGTGTGTGTGAGGTAGGTGTGTGTGTGTGAGGTAGGTGTGTGTGTGTGTGAGGTAGGTGTGTGTAGGTGTGTGTGTGTGTGAGGTAGGTGTGTGTGTGTGTGTGAGGTGTGTGTGTGAGGTGTGTGTGTGTGTGTGTGTGTGTGTGTGTGAGGTAGGTGTGTGTGTGTGAGGTAGGTGTGTGTGTGAGAGGTAGGTGTGTGTGTGTGTGAGGTAGGTGTGTGTGAGGTAGGTGTGTGTGTGTGAGGTAGGTGTGTGTGTGTGAGGTAGGTGTGTGTGTGTGAGGTAGGTGTGTGTGTGTGTGTGAGGTGTGTGTGTGTGTGTGTGTGTGTGTGAGGTAGGTGTGTGTGTGTGAGGTAGGTGTGTGTGTGTGAGGTAGGTGTGTGTGTGTGAGAGGTAGGTGTGTGTGTGTGAGAGGTAGGTGTGTGTGTGTGTGAGGTAGGTGTGTGTGAGGTAGGTGTGTGTGTGAGAGGTAGGTGTGTGTGTGTGTGAGAGAGGTAGGTGTGTGTGTGTGTGAGAGGTAGCTGTGTGTGTGTGTGTGTGAGGTAGGTGTGTGTGTGTGTGTGAGGTAGGTGTGTGTGTGAGGGTGTGTGTGTGTGTGTGAGGTAGGTGTGTGTGTGTGAGGTAGCTGTGTGTGTGTGACGGTAGGTGTTGTGTGAGAGGTAGCTGTGTGTGTGTGTGAGAGAGAGGTAGCTGTGTGTGTGTGTGAGAGAGAGGTAGCTGTGTGTGTGTGTGAGAGAGAGGTAGCTGTGTGTAGGTGTGTGAGGTAGGTGTGTGTGTGAGGGTGTGTGAGGTAGGTGTGTGTGTGTGTGTGAGGTAGGTGTGTGTGTGTGGTAGGTGTGTGTGTGTGTGGTAGGTGTGTGTGTGTGTGGTAGGTGTGTGTGTGAGGTGTGAGGTGTGTGTGTGTGTGTGTTTGAGGTAGGTAGGTGTGTGTGTGTGTGTTTGAGGTAGGTAGGTGTGTGTGTGTTTGAGGTAGGTAGGTGTGTGTGTGTGTGAGGTAGGTAGGTGTGTGTGTGTGTGTGAGAGGTAGGTGTGTGTGTGTGTGTGTGAGGTAGGTAGGTGTGTGTGTGTGAGGTAGGTAGGTGTGTGTGAGAGGTAGGTGTGTGTGTGTGGTAGGTGTGTGTGTGTGTGAGAGGTAGGGTGTGTGTGTGTGTGTGTGTGTGTGTGGTAGGTGTGTGTGTGAGGTAGGTGTGTGTGTGTGTGTGAGGTAGGTGTGTGTGTGTGTGTGAGGTAGGTGTGTGTTTGTGTGAGGTAGGTGTGTGTGTTTGTGTGAGGTAGGTGTGTTTGTGTGAGGTAGGTGTGTGTGTGTGAGGTAGGTGTGTGTGTGTGAGGTAGGTGTGTGTGTGAGGTAGGTTTGTGTGTGTGTGTGAGGTAGGGGTGTGTGTGTGTGAGGTAGGTGTGTGTGTGTGTGAGGTAGGGGTGTGTGTGTGTGAGGTAGGGGTGTGTGTGTGTGAGGTAGGTGTGTGTGTGTGTGTGAGGTAGGTGTGTGTGTGGGTGTGTGAGGTAGGTGTGTGTGTGTGTGAGGTGTGTGTGTGTGTGAGGTAGGTGTGTGTGTGTGTGAGGTGTGTGTGTGTGTGTGGTAGGTGTGTGAGGTAGGTAGGTGTGTGTGTGTGTGTGTGTGTGTGTGTGTGAGGTAGGTAGGTGTGTGTGTGTGTGAGGGGTAGGTGTGTGTAAGAGGTAGGTGTGTGTGAGAGGTAGGTGTGTGTGTGAGGTAGGTGTGTGTGTGTGTGTGAGGTAGGTGTGTGTGGTGTGTGTGTGTGTGTGAGGTGTGTGTGTGTGAGGTGTGTGTGTGTGTGAGGTAGGTAGGTGTGTGTGTGAGGTAGGTAGGTGTGTGTGTGAGAGGTAGGTGTGTGTGTGTGAGTAGGTGGTGTGTGTGTGTGTGTGGTAGGTGTGTGTGTGGTGTGTGAGGTAGGTGTGTGTGTGTGTGAGGTAGGTGTGTGTGTGTGTGTGTGTGAGGTAGGTGTGTGTGAGGTAGGTGGTGTGTGTGTGTGTGTAGGTGTGTGTGTAGGTGTGTGTGTGTGTGAGGTAGGTGTGTGTTTGAGAGGTAGGTGTGTGTTTGTGTGTGTGTGTGTGTGTGAGGTAGGTGTGTGTGAGAGGTAGGTGTGTGTGATGAGAGGTAGGTGTGTGTGTGTGAGAGGTAGCTGTGTGTAGGTGTGTGTGTGTGAGGTAGGTGTGTGTGTGTGAGGTAGGTGTGTGTGTGTGAGGTAGGTGTGTGTGTGTGAGGTAGGTGTGTGTGTGAGGGGTGTGTGAGGTAGGTGTGTGTGTGAGGTAGGTGTGTGTGTGTGTGTGAGGTAGGTGTGTGTGTGAGGGTGTGTGTGTGTGTGAGGTAGGTGTGTGTGTGAGGTAGGTGTGTGTGTGAGGTAGGTGTGTGTGTGAGGGTGTGTGTGTGTGTGAGGTAGGTGTGTGTGTGAGGTAGGTGTGTGTGTGAGGTAGGTGTGTGTGTGAGGTAGCTGTGTGTGTGTGTGTGTGTGAGGTAGCTGTGTGTGTGTGTGTATGAGGTAGCTGTGTGTAGGTGTGTGTGTATGAGGTAGGTGTGTGTAGGTGAGGGTGTGGAGGTAGGTGTGTGTGTGTGTGTGTGAGGTAGGTGTGTGTGTGAGGTAGGTGTGTGTGTGTGTGAGGTAGTGTGGTGTGTGGTAGGTGTGTGTGAGGTGTGTGTGGGTGTGTGTGTGTGTGTGTGTGAGGTAGGTAGGTGTGTGTGAGGTAGGTGTGTGTGTGTGTGAGGTAGGTGTGTATGTGTGAGGTAGGTGTGTATGTGTGAGGTAGGTATGTGTGTGTGTGTGAGGTAGGTGTTGTGTGTGTGTGTGTGTGGTAGGTGTGTGTGTGTGAGTAGGGGTGTGTGTGAGGTAGGGGTGTGTGTGAGGTAGGTGTGTGGTGTGAGGTAGGTGTGTGTGAGGTAGGTGTGTGTGTGTGTAGGTGTGTGTAGGTGTGTGTGTGTGTGTGTGTGTGAGGTAGGTGTGTGTGTGTTTGAGGTAGGTGTGTGTGTGTGTGTGTGAGGTAGGTGTGAGGTATGTGTGTGTGTGTGTGTGAGGTAGGTGTGTGTGTGAGGTAGGTGTGTGTGTGTGTGTAGGTGTGTGTGTAGGTGTGTGTGTGTGTGAGGTAGGTGTGTGTTTGAGAGGTAGGTGTGTGTGTTTGTGTGTGTGTGTGTGTGTGAGGTAGGTGTGTGTGAGAGGTAGGTGTGTGTGTGAGAGGTAGGTGTGTGTGTGTGAGAGTTAGCTGTGTGTAGGTGTGTGTGTGTGAGGTAGGTGTGTGTGTGTGAGGTAGGTGTGTGTGTGTGAGGTAGGTGTGTGTGTGAGTAGGTGTGTGTGTGAGGGTGTGTGAGGTAGGTGTGTGTGTGAGGTAGGTGTGTGTGTGTGTGTGAGGTAGGTGTGTGTGTGAGGGTGTGTGTGGTGTGTGAGGTAGGTGTGTGTGTGAGGTAGGTGTGTGTGTGAGGTAGGTGTGTGTGTGAGGGTGTGTGTGTGTGTGAGGTAGGTGTGTGTGTGAGGTAGGTGTGTGTGTGAGGTAGGTGTGTGTGTGAGGTAGCTGTGTGTGTGTGTGTGTGTGAGGTAGCTGTGTGTGTGTGTGTATGAGGTAGCTGTGTGTAGGTGTGTGTGTATGAGGTAGGTGTGTGTAGGTGAGGGTGTGTGAGGTAGGTGTGTGTGTGTGTGTGTGAGGTAGGTGTGTGTGTGAGGTAGGTGTGTGTGTGTGTGAGGTAGGTGTGTGTGTGGTAGGTGTGTGTGAGGTGTGTGTGTGTGTGTGTGTGTGTGTGTGAGGTAGGTAGGTGTGTGTGTGTGTGAGGTAGGTGTGTGTGTGTGTGAGGTAGGTGTGTATGTGTGAGGTAGGTGTGTATGTGTGAGGTAGGTGTGTGTGTGTGTGTGAGGTAGGTGTGTGTGTGTGTGTGTGGTAGGTGTGTGTGTGTGAGGTAGGGGTGTGTGTGAGGTAGGGGTGTGTGTGAGGTAGGTGTGTGTGTGAGGTAGGTGTGTGTGTGAGGTAGGTGTGTGTGGGTAGGTGTGGTGTGTAGGGTGTGTAGGGTGTGTGTGTGTGTGTGTGTGAGGTAGGTGTGTGTGTGTTTGAGGTAGGTGTGTGTGTGTTTGAGGTAGGTGTGTGTGTGTGTGTGTGAGGTAGGTGTGAGGTAGGTGTGTGTGTGTGTGTGAGGTAGGTGTGTGTGGAGGTAGGTGTGTGTGTGTGAGGTGTGTGTGTGTGTGTGAGGTAGGTGGTGTGTGTGTGAGGTAGGTGTGTGTGTGTGAGGGTGTGTGAGGTAGGTGTGTGTGTGTGTGTGTGTGAGGTGTGTGTGTGTGTGAGGTAGGTGGTGTGTGTGTGTGTGTGTGTGAGGTAGGTGTGTGTGTGTAGGTAGGTTGTGTGTTGAGAGGTAGGTGTGTGTTTGTGTGTGTGTGTGTGAGGTAGGTGTGTGTGTGTGTGAGAGGTAGCTGTGTGTGTGTGATGTGTGAGAGAGAGGTAGCTGTGTGTGTGTGTGTGAGTGGGGGGCTATGTACGGGGGTGTGATGGAGTGGGGGAGTGTAGAGAGAGGGGGGGTGTAGAGAGAGAGGGGGGTGTGTATGTGAGTGGTTGTGTGTGACTGAGTGGGGTTTGTGTGAGAGATTGAGTGGGGTTTGGGTTTGTGGGTGTGTGTAATTGGGGGTGAGTGTGGAGTGAGAGAGGGGGTGAGTGTGGAGTAAGACGGGCGGGTGTGTGGGTAGAGGGGTGTGTATGTGCAGTGAGTGGTGTTTTTGTGTGTGAGTGAGTGGGGTTTGTGTGGGGGGGTGGAGTGGAGAGCGGGGGGGTGAGGGTGTGTGTGGAGTAAGGTTGTGTGAGAGGTGCGGGTGTGTAGGTAGAGGTGTGTGATGTTTGTGGTGAGTGGTGTGTGTGTGTGTGTGTGTGGAGTGACTGAGTGGGGTCTGTGTGAGTGTGGTTTGGGGGTGTGTGTGTGGAGTGAGAGATGGGGTGTGTGTAGAGAGAGGAGGGTTATGTGGAGAGGGGTGTGTGTGTGGAGAGAGGGGGGGTGGAGTACGAGAGAGGGGTGGCGAGTGTGAGTGTATGGAGTGAGCGAGGGTGTGTGGAGAGAGCGGGGGGGTGAGTGGTGTGTATGTGACTGGGTGGGGTTTGTGTGAGGAGAGGTGTGTGTTAGAGGGGTGTTTGTGTGAGAGAGAGGTATGTGCGTGTGGTGAGGTGGGTATGTGAGGGGTGTGTGCGGGAGAGGTGTGTGTGTGTGTACAGGAGAGGTGTGCGGGAGTGAGGTGTGTGTGTGCGGGAGTGGGAGAGAGGTGTCGAGTGTGTCTGTGAGCGTGCACAGTGTAGCGGGACCATGTGTGTCTGAGCGTGCACAGTGTAGCGGGCCCGAGTGTGTGCGTGTTTAAGTTTTATTAGTCATATGTACAGGATACAAATGGTATACACTGTCCAATGAAATGCTTACTGGCAGGTTCCTTATTGATAAGTCAACAACAATAAAAAGTAATAGAAGAATTTCAACACAAAGTAAATGGCTCAGTAGAATATAATTAACATTTTAGCACAAAGTATAATGCAGGAAGTCATAGAATATAGTCCAACATTTCCACGCATCATGGAAGGGGCATAGGGGCCATGGGTAAGGGCTTCATGAGTCATCGTACAGCACCATGTGGAGATGGTTGGTAGGGGGGGGTTATTGATCTTACAGCACCATGTGGAGATGGTTGGTGGTGGTGGGGGGGGGGGGGGCGGTATTGATCTTACAGCACCATGTGGAGATGGTTGGTGGTGGGGGGGGGGGGCGTTATTGATCTTACAGCACCATGTGGAGATGGTTGGTAGGGGGGGGTTATTGATCTTACAGCACCATGTGGAGATGTTTGGTAGGGGGGGTTATTGATCTTACAACACCATGTGGAGATGGTTGGTGGGGGGGGGGGGGGGTTATTGATCGTACAGCACCATGTGGAGATGTTTGGTTGGGGGGGGGTTATTGATCTTACAGCACCATGTGGAGATGTTTGGTAGGGGGGGTTATTGATCTTACAACACCATGTGGAGATGGTTGGTGGGGGGGGGGGGGTTATTGATTGTACAGCACCATGTGGTGATGGTTGGTGGGGGGGGGGGGGGGGGGGGTTATTGATCGTACAGCACCATGTGGAGATGGTTGGTAGGGGGGGGGGGGGGGGGATTGATCTTACAGCACCATGTGGAGATGGTTGGTGGGGGGGTATTGATCTTACAGCACCATGTGGAGATGGTTGGTGGGGGGGGGGGGGGTTATTGATTGTACAGCACCATGTGGAGATGGTTGGTAGGGGGGGGTTATTGATCTTACAGCACCATGTGGAGATGGTTGGTGGGGGGGGGGGTTATTGATCTTACAGCACCATGTGGAGATGGTTGGTGGGGCGGGGGGGTTATTGATTGTACAGCACCATGTAGAGATGGTGGGTGGGGGGGGGGGGGGTATTGATCGTACATTACCATGTGGAGATGGTTGGTGGGGGGGTATTGATCTTACAGCACCATGTGGAGATTGCTGGTATTGGGGGTTATTGATCTTACAGCACCATGTGGAGATGGTTGGTATTGGGGGTTATTGATCTTACAGCACCATGTGGAGATGGTTGGTGGGGGGGTATTGATCTTACAGCACCATGTGGAGATTGCTGGTATTGGGGGTTATTGATCTTACAGTACCATGTGGAGATGGTTGGTATTGGGGGTTATTGATCTTACATCACCATGTGGAGATGGTTGGTAGGGGGGGGTTATTGATCTTACAGCACCATGTGGAGATGGTTGGTGGGGGGGTTATTGATCGTACAGCACCATTTGGAGATGGTTGGTGGGGGGGGGGGGGGTTATTGATCGTACAGCACCATGTGGAGATGGTTGGTGGGGGGGGTGTTGATCGTACAGCACCATGTGGAGATGGTTGGTGGGGGGGGGTTGTTGATCGTACAGCACCATGTGGAGATGGTTGGTGGGGGGGGGGGGGGGTATTCATCGTACAGCACCATGTGGAGATGGTTGGTGGGGGGGGGTTGTTGATCGTACAACACCATGTGGAGATGGTTGGTGGGGGGGGGGGTATTCATCGTACAGCACCATGTGGAGATGGTTGGTGGGGGGGGGTTGTTGATCGTACAGCACCATGTGGAGATGGTTGGTGGGGGGGGGTATTCATCGTACAGCACCATGTGGAGATGGTTGGTGGGGGGGGGGTATTCATCGTACAGCACCATGTGGAGATGGTTGGTAGGGGGGGTTATTGTCAGTGTTTTGTTATTGTCTCCTAAAATATACAGAACTCTGCCAGAAGACGTTTGTTAGATGACTACTTTGTTAGAAAATGGTGGCCTTGATTTGATATATTTTTTGAGAGACATTAAAACTCACCCATCTTCTGACTAATCAACAACTGACACAAATGTAACTTTTTCCAAAGATGGAATCGGGAGAGAAAATGGAAGTGGAAGAATTCTATGTCAAATTCAAGAGCTTGTGAGTACCAACACGACTGTGGCCTTGGTTCACCGTGTCATTTTATTTCCTCCAGCTTCGGGGGAAATGGTGGATTAATGTGAAATCAAATAAACACTCTGTAAACCACAGGTTTAATGTTTGGACTGAAGAGGAAATTCTATAATGCTATAAATCTCTAGATTAGCACATTTGGTTTTGTGATGGTGTGTCTGTGTTTTGCATTGTCTTTTTGTGAGGTGTGTTTATGGTGTATGAGATATGATGTGTATATTATAGCATCTGTCACGGGTGGGTGTATTTGAGTGAGTTAATAGTGTATATGTATGTAATGGTGTGTGTTCCCCCGCTCTCTCTGTGTAGCTCCTACCTGCACTGTCGCTGGGCAGATCTGGAGGAGCTGGAGAAGGACAAAAGGATCCACCAGAAGGTCAAGCGGTTCAGGGCCAAACAGGCCCTCCCCACCTTCGTGACAGAGGTCAGTCCCACAGTTCTGTCTTCCCTCGGTGTCTTCCTTTCTGTCTTCCCTCACCAGGCCATTCACTCTCTGCTATGGTAACACAAACACCGAGGTCTCCATCCTTCTCTCATCCCTTTCTCCCTCCCTCCAGATGGATGACGAGCCTTTCAACCCAGACTACGTTGAGGTGGACCGGGTACTGGACGTGTCAGAGAGCACAGATGAGAACGGAGAGGTGCGTTCCTTTTCTTGCTCTCTCCCTCCTTCCTGTTCTATATGGCCTCTAAACGACCTCAAACGTTGGAATACGTTTGGTTATGTCCGTTGATTGAAGTTGATGCTTTGGCTAAATGTTCCTTTTTAAGTTCCGAACAAACGTTGCCCTTTCCTTTCCTGTTGCAGGAAGACACACACACACACACACACTATTCCCCACCCAACACACACACACACTATTCCCCACCCAACACACACACACACACTATTCCCCACCCAACACACACACACTATTCCCCACCCAACACACACACACACACTATTCCCCACCCAACACACACACACACACTATTCCCCACCCAACACACACACACACACACACTATTCCCCACCCAACACACACACACACACTATTCCCCACCCAACACACACACACACACACTATTCCCCACCCAACACACACACACACTATTCCCCACCCAACACACACACACACACTATTCCCCACCCAACACACACACACTATTCCCCACCCAACACACACACACACACTATTCCCCACCCAACACACACACACACACACACTATTCCCCACCCAACACACACACACACTATTCCCCACCCAACACACACTATTCCCCACCCAACACACACTATTCCCCACCCAACACACACACACACTATTCCCCACCCAACACACACACACACTATTCCCCACCCAACACACACACACACTATTCCCCACCCAACACACACACACGCACACTAACCCACCCAATACACACACACGCACACTAACCCACCCAATACACACACACGCACACTAACCCACCCAATACACACACACGCACACTAACCCACCCAATACACACACACGCACACTAACCCACCCAATACACACACACGCACACTAACCCACCCAATACACACACACGCACACTAACCCACCCAATACACACACACGCACACTAACCCACCCAATACACACACATGCACACTAACCCCCACCCAATACACACACACGCACGCACACTAACCCCCCCCAACACACACGCGCGCACACTAACCCCCCAACACACACGCGCGCACACTAACCCCCCCCAACACACACACACGCACACTAACCCCCCCAACACACACACACGCACACTAACCCCCCCAACACACACACACGCACACTAACCCCCCCCCCAACACACACACGCACACTAACCCCCCCCCCAACACACACACGCACACTAACCCCCCCAACACACACACGCACACTAACCCCCCAACACACACACGCACACTATTCCCCCCAATACACACACGCACACTAACATCCCCCCCCCCCCAAATTACACGCACACTAACACCCCCCCAACACACTCACACTAACAGTACACACGCACACTAACCCCCCCAACACGCGCACGCCTTCCCCCCCCCCCAACACACACACTAACCCCAACCTCTCTCTGCCCCCCCAGCCTGTAAAGCTGTACCTGGTGAAGTGGTGTTCCCTGCCCTATGAGGATATAACTTGGGAGCTGAAGGCCGACATCGACCAGGCCAAGATCGATGAGTACGAGGCCGTGGCGGCCCGTCAGCCCGAGACCAAACGCGTGGTGTGTAAAATAAAAACATCACACACACTATACACTCCCCTGCTGCCCTTTTCTGGCCCCGGCCCTTTAACGGTCGCACAGAAACCACTAACGGTAGACACACTATACACTCCCCTGCTGCCCTTTTCTGGCCCCGGCCCTTTAACGGTCGCACAGAAACCACTAACGGTAGACACACTATACACTCCCCTGCTGCCCTTTTCTGGCCCCAGCCCTTTAACGGTCCCAGCCCTTTAACGGTCGCACAGAAACCACTAACGGTAGACTTTTATTTTAAACAGGAGCGACCTCCCACCGAAAACTGGCAGAAATCCGAGAGTTCCAGGGATTATAAAAACGACAACGCACTCAGGGATTACCAGCTGGAGGGAGTGAACTGGCTGCTCTTCAACTGGTACAATACGTAAGGAGAAGTACTAAAACCTACTGTTCGTGTGTGCATGTGTTCAGATATATGACGTGTGTGTGTGTGAGACTCAATTACAGTGGCGAGAACAAGTATTTGATACACTGCCGATTTTGCAGGTTTTCCTACTTACAGAGCATGTAGAGGTCTGTAATTGTTGTCATAGGTACACGTCAACTGTGAGAGATGGAATCTAAAAATAAAAAAAATTCCAGAAAATCACATTTTATGATTTTTAAGTAATTAATTTGCATTTTATTGCATTACATAAGTATTTTATACAGCAGAAAAGCAGAACTTAATATTTGGTACAGAAACCTTTGTTTGCAATTACAGAGATCATACGTTTCCTGTAGTTCTTGACCAGGTTTGCACACACTAGAGCAGGGATTTTGACCCACTCCTCCATACAGACCTTCTCCAGATCCTTCAGGTTTCGGGGCTGTCGCTTGGCAATATGGACTTTCAGCTCCCTCCAAAGATTTTCTATTGGGTTCAGGTCTGGAGACTGGCTAGGCCACTCCAGGACCTTGAGATGCTTCTTACGGAGCCACTCCTTAGTTGCCTTGGCTGTGTGTTTTGGGTCGTTGTCATGCTGGAAGACCCAGCCACGACCCATCTTCAATGCTCTTACTGAGGGAAGGAGGTTGTTGGCCAAGATCTCGCGATACATGGCCCCATCCATCCTCCCCTCAATACGGTGCTGTCGTCCTGTCCCCTTTGCAGAAAAGCATCCCCAAAGAACGATGTTTCCTCCTCCATGCTTCACGGTTGGGATGGTGTTCTTGGGGTTGTACTCATCCTTCTTCTTCCTCCAAACAGGGCGAGTGGAGTTCAGACCAAAAAGCTCTATTTTTGTCTCATCAGACCACATGACCTTCTCCCATTCCTCCTCTGGATCATCCAGATGGTCATTGGCAAACTTCAGACGGGCCTGGACATGCGCTGGCTTGAGCTGGGGGACCTTGCGTGTGCTGCAGGATTTTAATCCATGACGGCATAGTGTGTTACTAATGGTTTTCTTTGAGACTGTGGTCCCAGCTCTCTTCAGGTCATTGACCAGGTCCTGCCGTGTAGTTCTGGGCTGATCCCTCACCTTCCTCATGATCATTGATGCCCCACGAGGTGAGATCTTGCATGGAGCCCCAGACCGAGGGTGATTGACCGTCATCTTGAACTTCTTCCATTTTCTAATAATTGCGCCAACAGTAGTTGACTTCTCACCAAGCCGTTTGCCTATTGTCCTGTAGCCCATCCCAGCCTTGTGCAAGTCTACAATTTTATCCCTGATGTCCTTACACAGCTCTCTGGTCTTGGCCATTGTGGAGAGGTTAGAGTCTGTTTTAGGTGTCTTTTATACAGGTAACGAGTTCAAACAGGTGCAGGTAATGAGTGGAGAACAGGAGGGCTTCTTAAAGAAAAACTAACAGGTCTGTGAGAGCCGGAATTCTTACTGGTTGGTAGGTGATCAAATACTTATGTCATGCAATAAAATGCAAATGAATTACTTAATCATACAGTGTGATTTTCTGGATTTTAGATTCCGTCTTTCACAGTTGAAGTGTACCTATGATCAAAATTACAGACCTCTACATGCTTTGTAAGTAAGATACACTGCCGATTTTGCAGGTTATCAAATACTTGTTCTCCCCACTGTATATAACATGTATAGTACCAGTCAAAAGTTTGGACACCTACTCATTCAAGGGTTTTTCTTTATTTTTACAATTTTCTACGTTGTAGAATAATAGTGAAGACATAAACTTTGAAATAACACATATGGAATCATGTACTAACCAAAAAAGTGTTAAACAAATCAAAATATATTTTAGATTCTTCAAAAGCCACCCTTTGCCTTGATGACAGCTTTGCACACTCTTGTCATTCTCAACCAGCTTCATGAGGAATGCTTGTCCAACAGTCTTAAAGGAGTTCCCACATATGCTGAGCACTTGTTGGCTGCTTTTCCTTCAATCTGCGGTCCAACTCATCCCAAACCATCTCAATTGGTTTGAGGTTGGGTGATTGTGGAGCCCAGGTCATCTGATTAAGTACTCCATCACTCTCCTTCTTGGTCAAATAGGGGTGGCAGGTAGCCTAGTGGTTAGAGCGTTGGGCCAGTAACCCAAAGGTTGCTTGATCAAATCCTCGAGCTGTCATTCTGCCCCTGAACAAGGCTGTTAACCCACTGTTCCTAGGCTGTCATTGTAAATAAGAATTTGTTCTTAACTGCCTTGCCTAGTTAAATAAAAAAATAACCCTCACACAGCTTGTATGTTGGGTCATTGTCCTATTGAAAACAAATGATAGTCCCACTAAGCGCAAACGAGATGGGATGGTGTATTGCTGCAGAATGCTGTTCATAGACATGCTGGTTAATTGTGCCTTGAATTCTTAATAAATCACTGACAGTGTCACCAGCAAAGCATCACAGTGGAAACCACACATGCAGAGATCATCCGTTCACCTACTCTGCGTCTCACAAAGACACTGTGGTTGGAAACAAATATCTGAAATTTGGACAGAGGACAGATTTCCACTGGTCTAATGTCCATTGCCAGTTTTTCTTGGCCCAAGCAAGTCTCTTCTTATTATTGGTGTCCTTTAGTAGTGGTTTCTTTGCAGCAATTTGACCATGAAGGCCTGATTCACACAGTCTCCTCTGAACAGTTGATGTTGAGATGGGTCTGTTACTTGAACTCTGGCGCATTTATTTGGGTTGCAATCTGAGGTGCAGTTAACACTAATGAACTCATGCTCTGCAGCAGAGGTAACTCTGGATCTTCCTGTCCTATGGCGGTCCTCATGAGAGCCAGTTTCATCATAGTGCTTGATGGTTTTTGCGACTGTACTTGAAGAATCTTGAAGTCTTTCGGATTGACTGAGCTTCAAATCTTAAAGTAATGATGGCCTGTCATTTCTCTGCTTATTTGAGCTGTTCTCGCCATATGGACTTTAACCAAATAGGGCTATCTTCTGTATACACAACACAACTGATTGGCTCAAACGCATTAAGAAGGAAAGACATTTCAAAAATGTAGCAAATAGTAAAAAATAAAGAAATACAATGGAATTAATAGGTGTCCAATTTTTTGACTGGTACTGTATATATTATGGAACTATTACATAGTATAATATACAAGATATCTACTGATACTGTATATATTATGGAACTATTACATAGTATAATATACAAGATATCTACAGACTAAAGTCTGCCTTCATAACCCACAACTACTCAATAACAAGTAGGACCATATATGCTATGTGTTTATCCAACACACTCGCATAGATAATACTGAACCATGTCACCCAGCATGTGTAAATACAATCAACACATCCATGCCCCATATTGTGTCCTCCAACCCATGTGTTGCAGGGACATGTGTGTACCCAATCTGTGCTTTTCTCACACCAATCATTAATGTGTGATCTACCACTGCTGCACACAACACACAAACAGTCAGTCAGTATGATGCAATAGCCACACAGCCAACTTCTTAGTTTGAGTGTCATTGATCTGCCTTTACAGGGTTATCTAACTGTTCATTAGATTACTCACTCACAAATAGAGTGCACAGAGACTTAAGGACACACTAGTGCCAATATAGTGCTCTATCTAGGTCTCTGGTCATAGGTAGGGCACTACACTGTGAATAGGGTGTAATTTGAGACGCGGACTATCCCTGTTACATCTCATTCATTTGCACTGTTTTCTCTCCTTTCTGCCCTCCTAGGAGACCCATTCACATTACTCACTACTGCTAATACAGTGACTGGTGACTCATTGTTCCCCTTTCATCATGTTCTCTCTTTGTTCCCCTCCAGACGGAACTGCATCCTAGCAGATGAAATGGGCCTGGGCAAGACCATCCAGTCCATCACATTCCTCTATGAGATCTACCTGAAGGGGATCCACGGGCCCTTCCTGGTCATCGCCCCCCTCTCCACCATTCCAAACTGGGAGAGGGAGTTCCGCACCTGGACCGAACTCAACGTGATCGTCTACCACGGCAGCCAGGCCAGCCGCAAGACCATCCAGGCCTACGAAATGAACTACCGCGACGTGCAGGTACGTTGTGAGCGTACTGTAACCATGACTATAACAGTACCATCCACTACAGGCATGACCTGACGTAACATGACCTTAATGCAACGGTTCTATAGCTATGTAACTCCGGCCTGCGAGGCGAACCCAACCACACCATAAACTTACCATTACATAACAAACCATAACCTCACAGGACTCAGGCCTAAGTGACAGACACTCAAGCCTTCCTAGCCACATGGATACAGTATAGTATGGTACAGTTGGTTCTTAACCCTAATCTAGGAATAATCCCACAAGAAGCACCTTAGACAGTCAGGTATTTAACAACATTAATCAGAGCTCCACACTGACTGTACCGACCAAATAATGAGTGACTGAAATGTGACCATAACCTACTCCACTAACCATTTAAATGTGTAAACTTACTCCACCAACCTCATATTGAGCAAATATGTTTTACATTATGTTGAGTCCATTTTGATTCAGTAAATTGACCAAAGGCCAGATTTCCCTGACCAGGGTCCAGAGTTTTCCCGATTTAAGTTAAGTAGGAAAAACTACTGGCCATACACCATGACGCTCGTCCCTGTGTTCTGACCTCGCTCTCTGTCTTCTCCTCCCTCCATCTTCAGGGTCGTGTGATAAAGGGAGCGTACAAATTCCATGCGGTCATCACCACATTTGAGATGATTCTGACAGACTGTCCGGAGCTGCGCAGCGTCTCGTGGCGCTGTGTGGTCATCGACGAGGCTCACCGCCTCAAGAACAGGAACTGCAAACTGCTGGAGGGTCTTAAGATGATGGACATGGTGAGTTGACATGGAGAGATGTCTAGTTGTTAACTTCTATTTCTCCTGTGTTTTTTTGGAATACTTGCCATTGAACCTGTTGGAAAATAAGCAATAGTTATTGATAAAATGCTCATATTTTATGGACATCAGTTGGACGTTTCCCCCTTCGTCCTCTCCTATCACAGGAGTAATAAAAAACCCATCTATAATGACATACTGGAAGGACCTAAGTATAGTAAAAACCAAGTCCTCCTCTCCCTCTATAAAGGAGCACAAGGTGCTGCTGACCGGGACCCCCCTGCAGAACACGGTGGAGGAGCTCTTCAGTCTGCTCAACTTCCTGGAGCCTGAACGCTTCCCCTCTGAGAACACCTTCATGCAGGAGTTTGGAGACCTCAAGACTGAGGAGCAGGTCCAGAAGCTGCAGGCCATCCTGAAGCCCATGATGCTGCGACGTCTCAAGGAGGACGTGGAGAAGAACCTGGCCCCCAAGGAGGAGACCATCATCGAGGTGTTTGTTTCTGTGTTTGACTTTGTGTCCGTTCCTCATGGTCAAATGATGTAATTTCTCTCCACTGAGTTTACCTAACTGATGTCATTTCTCTCCACTGAGTTTACCTAACTGATGTCATTTCTCTCCACTGAGTTTACCTAACTGATGTCATTTCTCTCCACTGAGTTTACCTAACTGATGTCTTTCCCATCTCCTGTTCTCAGGTGGAGCTGACCAACATCCAGAAGAAGTACTACCGGGCCATCCTGGAGAAGAACTTCTCCTTCCTGTCTAAAGGAGGACCGGGAGGAGGAGGTGGCGCATGGGGAGGCGGAGGTGCACAGGTCCCCAACCTGCTCAACACCATGATGGAGCTGAGGAAGTGCTGCAACCACCCCTACCTCATCAATGGTATGGAACACACACACAAAAGGCGTCCGCATGCTTCCCATCCTGAACAGTTTATGCATATATTATGACACCATTTTGTGACGTTTTGGTCTTCCGCAAAGGTTTTTCCAGCTGTTCGTGCACGCTACATTTGTTCTCGAAGTCTACGTCCCTTCGTTGGTGATTGGTTCTAAGATCTCCTCGACAAACAAGTTTATATGAATGACAGTTGTCTTGAGTAATCTTAGATGAATTCTGACTATTTTGAAGTCTTTGTACTGGCTACGGCATCTCCAATATGGACAAACAGTACCATTGCTGCTTTTATCTCACATTTTTCAAGGGAAGGTCTTTTAAGGGAGTATGTGAACACATTCGTTCAGGTCACCTAGCTGAGTTTAGCTAGGTGCCAGGCTTAACACACACTAACATAGTCCTCACTCAGTCCTTTGGCTTAAAGTGTTTATTTTGGATGCTCTGAGTGTTGAATTTTCTTGGGGGGAGGGGGAACAGGACGTGCCCTAACCTCTGTTAGTACTTAGCTTGGGTTGGTTTGTGAACTTGCTGGGTTTAGTCTCACTGCTTTTAATGATTCTGATGCATGGCTGTTTGTTTAATGATGTTCTAGGTGCAGAGGAGAAGATCCTGGACGACTTCCGTGAGAACCACCATGCCGAGATGCCCCAATTCCACCTACAGGCCATGATCCAGGCAGCGGGCAAGCTGGTGCTGATCGATAAGCTGCTGCCCAAGCTGAAGGCCGGGGGACACAGGGTCCTCGTCTTCTCCCAGATGGTGCGCTGCCTGGACATCCTGGAGGACTACCTCATCCAGAAACGGTACGGATCTGACCTTTTACCCCTGAAGATTTGATTCGAAGTACCCCTTTTATGTTCTCTCCCAGATTTTCTTTTCCATTCCACTCTTACCTAACCCAGGGGACTGAAACTGGGGCCCTGTGTGCCAGATGCGGCCTGCAAGCCAATTCTTTTAAAAATATATATATATATATATATTTTTTTAAATGTGTGATTTTGAGAACCCTACCCTAACACGGAACCCAAACTGGCTGCGTGCGTGCGCCATCGTGCGCTATAATGCATACATTTATTTTGTCCCCCTTCACCAAACGCGATCACGACACGCAGGTTAAAATATCAAAACAAATTCTGAACCAATGACATTAATTTGGGGACAGGTCGAAAAGCATTAAACATGTATGGCAATTTAGCTAGTTGGCTTTCACTTGCTAGCTAATTTGTCCTATTTAGCTAGCTTGCTGTTGCTAGCTAATTTGTCCTGGAATATAAACATTGAGTTGTTATTTTACCTGAAATGCACAAGGTCCTCTACTCCGACAGTTAATCCACATATATAAAACGGTCAACCGAATCACTTCTAGTCATCTCTCCTCCTTCCAGGCTTTTTCATCTTTGAACTTATATGGTGATCTTATATGGCATCTACACTTTCATAGTATTACCACGACAACCGGCAACACATTTCGTCTTTCAATCACCCATGTGGGTATAACCAATGAGGAGATGGCACGTGGGTACCTGCTTCTATAAACCAATGAGGAGATGGGAGAGGCAGGGCTTGCAGCGCGATCTGCGTCAGAAATAGGAATTACTTCTATTTTAGCCCATGGCAACGCAGACGCTCGTTGGCGCGTGCGAGTATTTGGATGCAATAATTGAATAACATAGATCTCAAAATTTATTTTGCAACGCACGCGACGTGAGCGGTGTGGTCAGCCTATAATGCTGCTCCATAGATTATTTCTTCTGATGATGGCCGTGTGAGGGGTAATGCATTTGAGCTTCACCATATTTCATACTATATATAAATGTAATGTATTTTACTAGTCATCTGCGTGAGCACATCAATGACAAAGTCTTAAATGTGGGTTGTTTTTTATGATTGTGTTTTATCTGTTGCTAAAGCTGACTATGACTGTCTCCTTCCGACCAGGTACCCGTATGAGCGTATCGATGGCCGTGTGAGGGGTAACCTCCGGCAGGCTGCAATTGACCGTTTCTCTCGTCCGGACTCTGACCGCTTTGTATTCCTGTTGTGTACCCGGGCCGGAGGTCTGGGCATCAACCTGACCGCTGCCGACACCTGCATCATCTTTGACTCTGATTGGAACCCCCAGAATGATTTACAGGTGAGTGGGCTGGGCTTGCAAATAGAGCATTACCACTTTGTTAAATACTCAAGTTGAAAATGCAATTTCTGGAATACTGTGGTCACTACTACACAGGTAAATACCGTGCTACTTCAGTAAACTTTGAAAGAAGACAGTTCTGTTAAGATACAGTAAAGACACATGTTGAAACACAGTACACGGGTTCATAGAAACTCATAAAACAGGAAACAAACAATTATCACACCACTGGTACACCACTACATGACTTTGTTTGTTGTTGTCAGTTGGTCTATGCTTTACTCAATCTAAGCAAGTTTTTTATTTTTTTATTTTATCTTTCTCACTCTTTTCCTCTCCCTCTCTCAGGCGCAAGCCAGATGCCACAGGATTGGCCAGAGCAAGGCAGTGAAGATCTACAGGCTGATCACCAGGAACTCCTATGAGAGGGAGATGTTTGACAAGGCCAGCCTCAAGCTGGGCCTCGACAAGGCTGTGCTGCAGTCCATGAGTGGCCGAGAAAATGCAGCCAACGGGGTAAGACACACAAACACACAGTTAACACAGCTCTGACACAGTTAAAAAGTAAGACAAGGCTTGGGGACATGTTAGTATTGTTTTTCAACGTTCTGTGTGCACCCCTGTTGAAAACATCTCTAAAACAGATTGCTCACCTGCCTTTGTGAAGAGAGGTTCTTCTCAACCATACTTAATTGTCTTAATAAAGGTGAACTATTGTTGATATACTGAGCTCAGTAGTCTAAACCATCAAATGTGCTCCACCACCTCAGGTTCCACAGCTGTCTAAGAAGGAGGTGGAGGACCTCCTCCGTAAAGGAGCCTACGGAGCTCTGATGGACGAGGAGGACGAGGGCTCAAAGTTCTGTGAAGAGGACATTGACCAGATCCTCCTGAGACGAACCCAGACCATCACCATTGAGTCCGAGGGCAAGGGGTCCACCTTCGCCAAGGTAGCTTCAATACGCTGTCTCCCATGTGTTCTTAGCACCATTTCTGTAGCGTGGTCAGTAACATCGGAATTGAATTACTATAAGAGATTTCCCATTCAAGTCAATGGGTCTAGGTGTTTTGATGGCCCATTGATGGCCCATTACCAGTAGAGAGCCAGGCTCTTTCAGAATCAAACTGTGCAGTGTCAGTGGGAGCTTGTTCCAGTGGCCAACCCAGCAGCACTTTTTTGAGATCAAAAGTGTAATTGGAAAAGAAAGGTGGAGAAAATGCATTCAGGAGATTCACCGTTGGGACCGTTTCTTCTTTTACCCATACTCCCCAGGCGAGCTTTGTGGCTGCTGGGAACAGGACGGACATTTCCCTGGAGGACCCGGACTTCTGGCAGAAGTGGGCCAAGAAGGCGGAGCTCGACATGGAAGCCATCAATGGACGGGTGAGCTTCGAGAAAATGTATTGTGGGAAATGTAGTGTAACAGGGATGACGTAAGGGGCAAAGACTTGGCTTGGTCAGTATTTGTCTCTCAAGGAATGCAACAACAAAAAAATACTGAGGGTTGAACTGTAACCGGTAGCGTTATCACGATACCAGAATTTTGACTTTGATACCAATACCAGGTTTAATATCACAATATTAGATACCATCAAGATACTCTATTCCAAAATGATACCAAGGCAAAAACAAGAAGGCTAATTAGCCCTAGTCACAGTGGCACTTGTTTCAGACAGATAAACTTAGCTACTGCTCTGTTTAATCGTTAGGTATCTTTTGAGATCAATATCATTACATTTGAATTTTTTTACATCAGTGTTTTTCAGAGACATCCTTGTATGTCTTAATAAATCAATTATAAATGTCCCTTTTTCAGGACCCTGTCTTTCAAAGATGATTCTTAAAAATCCAAATAACTTCACATATCTTCATTGTAAAGTTTAAACACTGTTTCTCATGCTTGTTCAATGAACCATAAACAATTAACGAACATGCACCTGTGGAACAGTCATTTAGACACTAACAGCTTACAGACGGTAGGCAATTAAGGTCACAGTTATGAAAACTTAGGACACTAAAGATGCCTTTCTACTGACTCTGAAAAGCACAAAAAGAAAGATGCCCAGGATCCCTGCTCATCTGCCTGAACGTGCCTTAGGCATGCTGCAAGGAGGCATGAGGACTGCAGATGTGGCCAGGGCAATAAATTGCATTGTGTTACTGTGAGACGCCTGTTGTGTCTTTGCTATGCCGGATTAAGTGAAATGACATGCTTTTCTATAAAATCATTTTTCTGTAATTAATATTACCTGATTGAACTAATCATGTAAATGTAATTAACTAGAAAGTCGGGGTACGACGAAAATAATGTTTATAGAGCTGTTATCTTCCGAATAAACTCTTAGACCTGATAATCTTTTACATCAATAGCGGTCAATTCTTAATCGTCACCTTATTCAGTCTCAACCAAGAATTCTACGACTTCAGATATCTTCACAAACCCTGGCTAACAAGTTGAATCAGCAATACAAAATTTGGTTTAATTATTTATTTACTAAATACCTAACCAATCACACAGTTACACACACAGGATGGGTCATATATTGATTACTAATTATGTCATAAAAGAAAACGTCCCTGGTGGACAGAACAGGTATGACGGCTGGTTACACAAAGAAAGGGGGTTGGGTTTTGAATGAAAGCACCGGAAGACTTAGGAACAAAGGAATTTGGTCTCTGATCGGACCTTGTGAAGCTATGCTATCGTAAATACAGAATCTTATGCATTCTAAATAACCGCCCATTTGGAAAAGGAAAATGCAAGAAATATCTACTCTGAGCGGTGCTTCAATAGGTTGGTCGTAGATGGAAGGCCATGTTGCCCAACAAAGATCTCCCTTGTCCTTTGAAGAATACAGTGGGGCAAAAAAGTATTCCTTTGTTGCCCGGGCGGTGTGTTTGGGATCATTGTCATGCTGAAAGACCCAGCCACGTTTCATCTTCAATGCCCTTGCTGATGGAAATAGATTTTCACTCAAAATCTCACGATACATGGCCCCATTCATTCTTTCCTTTACACGGATCAGTCGTCCTGGTCCCTTTGCAGAAAAACAGCCCCAAAGCATGATGTTTCCACCCCCATGCTTCACAGTAGGTATGGTGTTCTTTGGATGCAACTCAGCATTCTTTGTCCTCCAAACACGACAAGTTGAGTTTTTACCAAAAAGTTATATTTTGGTTTCATCTGAGCATATGACATTCTCCCAGTCTTCTTCTGGATCATCCAAATGCTCTCTAGCAAACTTCAGACGGGCCTGGACATGTACTGGCTTAAGCAGGGGGACACGTCTGGCACTGCAGGATTTGAGTCCCTGGCGGCGTAGTGTGTTACTGATGGTAGGCTTTGTTACTTTGGTCCCAGCTCTCTGCAGGTCATTCACTAGGTCCCCCCGTGTGGTTCTGGGATTTTTGCTCACCGTTCTTGTGATTATTTTGACCCCACGGGGTGAGATCTTGCGTGGAGCCCCAGATCGAGGGAGATTATCAGTGGTCTTGTATGTCTTCCATTTCCTAATAATTGCTCCCACAGTTGATTTCTTCAAACCAAGCTGCTTCCTATTGTAGATTCAGTCTTCCCAGCCTGGTGCAGGTCTACAATTTTGTTTCTGGTGTCCTTTGACAGCTCTTTGGCCTTGCCCATAGTGGAGTTTGGAGTGTGACTGTTTGAGGTTGTGGACAGGTGTCTTTTATACTGATAACAAGTTCAAACAGGTGCCATTAATACAGGTAATGAGTGGAGGACAGAGGAGCCTCTTAAAGAAGTTACAGATCTGTGAGTCAGAAATATTGCTTCTTTGTAGGTGACCAAATACTTATTTTCCACCATAATTTGCAAATAAATTCATTAAAAATCCTACAATGTGATTTTCGTTTCTCATTTTGTCTGTCATAGTTGAAGTATACCTATGATGGAAATTACAGGCCTCATCTTTTTAAGTGGGAGAACTTGCACAATTGGTGGCTGACTAAATACTTTTTTGCCCCACTATGTCTTGTGGTAGAACGCATACGTTGTCGTACCGTCGTGTGTTTGGTAGAAGAGATACTTTGTCCGTCCTTTCCAAGCCCACGTTTACAGCTGCTGCTGCTCACTCAATGGCTAGGAAGTATCACTTCATTAGTGAATAAAAGTTCAAAGTTCATACCAAGTTGCCATACTTAAAGCTCATGCTGAAGTTTGCTTAGTTCTGTAGTTTGATATTAGCCCTTTTAACGTATGGACCGTCTTCCTCGGGAACACATGTTAATTTCATTAACAGGGGCTTATGTAGTGGGGAGAGAAGGGCGTGTTTCATAGTTTACAACCAATGTCTGTTCACTTGGGCGGGGCCACAGAGTGAACAGAATTTACCTTATGGAAACAATTCTCTCATTTAGAAGCTAAAATTACATTTCATCTTTTCACAAATAGTTTCATATTTAAATGTTTAAATTGCACAACAATTCCATGTGAATCTGATAACTAGAATGTGTAGACTTTCCAGGATACAGTTTGTCATCCTATCATCAGTAATGTCTCAGATGACAACTGATCTGACATCATATTCTTTAAGTACCAACGCATATTTTCAACTGGTTGGATTACCGAAATATGGTTCTGTTCACCACCCTTTTGATGTTACCCAACTCTCTGTTAACAAAGGGCTTTCCAAGAGTCACTCTGTAGACTAGAGAGAGAGGAAAGGGGGGAAAGGTACTGGCCCAACGCTCTTAACCGCTATGGGAATGGTAGAAACCACACCAGCATTTCCCCTCCCTGTAGACGCCACGTTACAATATCGGAGATCAGTGGTATTCTCTCCCTCATAAGCGTTAATTAATTTGTCTTATTACCCCAGGCTAGCCATGTGTGGAGCCCTAATCATAACTGGGCTGCGGTGAGCTAATTTAAAATGGTGGCCGTGGGAATCTCTTTATATTCCTTAATTACCCTGAGTTCCTCCTCTTCAGTGGACCCAGAGGCAGTAAGCAGCTTACGCTGCCTCCGGAGGGGAGCAGAGACATCACTTAGTCAGTCTAAAGCAAGTCCTTTCTCTCCTCTCCTCCACGCCGCTCCCGTACTCGCCCTCCCTCTCCTCAAGGGCCCTGGAGTATAGCACTTAATCCAGCCGCATAAACAGACACGTCAGCTGTTTTTTTATAGCTATATTGAGTTTAGCAGGGAAACTATGCTAATGAGGTAAATAATAAAAACATGCTACCCTTTTTTTTTTTAGCATTTTAACACTTGGGAGATGGAGGAGAGGGGAAAGTGTGATTGCTTTTTTTGACACGTATTGTTTTTCTCCAAGAACACCCTTGTGATTGACACTCCGAGGGTGCGGAAGCAGACACGCCACTACAGCTCGATGAAGGAGGACGAATTGGCAGAGTTCTCTGAGCTGGAAAGTGACGGCGAGAATGAGAAGCCCTTGACCAAACTCAGGCGACCCCAGGACCGAGCTCACGGGTACCCCCGCAGCGAGTGCTTCAGGGTGGAGAAGAACCTGCTGGTTTATGGGTGAGTGGACATCTCTAACATGTTTGTTAGTCTTTCAGAAAGGTTGACTGTTCTCTAAACCCTGGCCCTTTTGGAAGGGTAACTCTAGATACTAGGGGCGTGCCGAGTAGTCGGACAAAACCGGTATCATAATGGATATAAGCAATTTTCCCGATATATGATCAAGAGGTTTTTTTGTAATTGTCTGTGATCTAAAACTTGTATTTATGGGTGCCAACTTACATCTTTCAATCAAGTGCGAAGTGCTACTTAGTCTAAACTCAACTGGCTAGTTTGTCTGTTTGTAAATAGAAGGGCAGGCTGTACGCTAATCCTGCTGCTTTGATTGCTTTGTGTCCTCGCTTGTTTAATCATTTCACCCAATCACTTCTCTTTCGGTTTGATCATTTAGATTGCTGCTGCCTCCTGCTAGCCAAATACTATGATGGCAAGCTATCAATGTGCATAATATCTAGCAAGCTGTCAATTTGCATAACATCTAACAAGCTATCAATGTGCATAACATCTAACAAGCTATCAATGTGCATAACATCTAACAAGCTATCAATGTGCATAACATCTAACAAGCTATAAATTTGCATAACATCTAACAAGCTATCAATGTGCATAACATCTAACAAGCTGTCAATTTGCATAACATCTAACAAGCTATCAATGTGCATAATATCTAGCAAGCTGTCAATTTGCATAACATCTAACAAGCTATCAATGTGCATAACATCTAACAAGCTATCAATGTGCATAACATCTAACAAGCTATCAATGTGCATAACATCTAACAAGCTATCAATTTGCATAACATCTAACAAGCTATCAATGTGCATAACATCTAACAAGCTGTCAATTTGCATAACATCTAACAAGCTATCAATGTGCATAATATCTAGCAAGCTGTCAATTTGCATAACATCTAACAAGCTATCAATGTGCATAACATCTAACAAGCTATCAATGTGCATAACATCTAACAAGCTATCAATGTGCATAACATCTAACAAGCTATCAATTTGCATAACATCTAACAAGCTATCAATGTGCATAACATCTAACAAGCTATCAATGTGCATAACATCTAACAAGCTATCAATGTGCATAACATCTAACAAGCTATCAATGTGCATAACATCTAACAAGCTATCAATGTGCATAACATCTAACAAGCTATCAATGTGCATAACATCTAACAAGCTATCAATGTGCATAACATCTAGCAAGCTATCAATGTGCATAACATCTAGCAAGCTATCAATGTGCATAACATCTAGCAAGCTATCAATGTGCATAATATTTAGCAAGCTATCAATGTGCATAACATCTAGCAAGCTATCAATGTGCATAATATTTAGCAAGCTATCAATGTGCATAACATCTAACTAGCGGGGAGAGGGTAGGGAAAATATGAACCGCTGATGCACCTTCTGACCAACTTAGGCATATGAAAACAGTTTTTTCCGATCACTAGTATCATCCAATCCGACTGTCAATTTATGGATACGATTAAGAGTATGTGCAGGTCGGTACACCTACTACATACCCCTCGTAGACCTGAGCAAATTTAGTAGATGTTTAATGATTTGGTTAACTATCCACTTTGCAGTCTTGACAGACTACTTGGTTTTGCCATAGTGGTAAATTTGGTATGGAGACGTGCCCATTCCAATGTCTACCTCTAGACTCCTGAGACTGCAGGGGGGATGTAAGAAATATGTCAGACACTGCCACAAGCATACCAGAGGGATATTACCATATCTACATCTTCTCGCTCAGGGAGTCCACCTGAGAGATCTCATATCCTGTCTGGTTTATTGGCTGCCAGGTCCTTGAAGTATGATGAGGTCTAGGGATGTGTGCTTACTTCAGTGGCTGAACACATGCTGCGGTGGTCTGGGGGGAAATAATGGTCACAGAGTGCTAATGCTTGTCCACTCACATGTAGGGTCATTTAACTTACACAGCAATCTGAGGCTCCGACACGCATGGGACCATTAAACATGCCTGCATACTTGCACACACACGAGCACAGATCCATCTTGCATGCACTCCTAATATGACCCAACATCCTAGTAGTGAACCAATCACACACACCCGCACAGTGAACCAATCACACACACCCACACTATTAGTCGCCCTGCCCGACTGCCTTCTATAGTGACAGATCACGGCTGGCTGCACGCACCAACGGGATTGGGATTGTTTTTCACAATCCGACCGACTCGACTACTGTCTAGACCACTGGGCTATAGGGCAAATTATAGAGCCATCACGTCTGAGGACTCTTCCCCTCAACTGACGGTGCTGCCATTGACTCCCTCTCTCTATCCCCTTCCCTAACCCAGACCTAGTCTCCGTCGACCCACAAACACAGAGTCAAATTGATTGTACTAGAATTTAGGTGTTGGTGGGTTGCATGCCAACTAGGGTTATCTCACCGTTGTGTAAAAGCATTTAGGGAGAGACGAGTCTTCGGTCGGTTGTCACTTGTTGGTGTTCTACTCTGGGTCACCCGCGGTAGGGAGATGGGATGTCAGTTGAATGTGCAGTCATGAACGAATTGTGTCACGGAATCAGATGGCGGTGTGACATTGGACCGTGGTTGAAGTTCAGAGAGCCAGACATAACACAGCCCCATCCACACCGACCCCCTCCTCTCTTCATTTACTGTAGTGGATAGGGAGGGATGTAACAATATGAAACCTCCCAGCCCGAGACTGTAAATGTCAATCATCAGGATATATGATAATACTCCAGACTAAATTCCCCTCCCTCTCTCTCTCCTCCCTGCTAGGTGGGGTCGCTGGGGAGACATCCTGTCCCGTGGGCGTTTCAAGCGGCCCCTGCAGGAACAAGACGTGGAGACCATCTGCCGCGCCCTGCTGGCCTACTGCCTGCTGCACTACCGTGGCGACGAGAACATCAAGCGCTTCATCTGGGACCTCATCACGCCCTCTGAGGACGGACAGAGCCGCACACTCACCAACCACTCCGGTATGTATCCCTACACACTCCTAACGCAGCACAACTATAGCTTAGCTACAACATAACAAACACACACTTTCCACTCAGTAACACCCTGATGAACTGCTCCGCAAGGCCTTCCCAATAACCACTTGTAGGAGTAGAGTGAATAAACATCCATTGAATTCCATAGGATTTTTCACAGTCCCACCACTTAAGTCCCTCCCTCACTCAAGCCCCCTTCCCCACAACTCTTGACCTGACCTTTCTCTAACATTGTGGCGGTCTGGTTCCAACTGGTTCAGATTCTGAACTTCCTTGTCTTGTTTGACCTTAATCCTCATTGGTTTCACTCAGAAGCCAACGCTAGATTCTGATTGGTTAAAAAAAACTCCAATTGGCTCAATTAGTTGCTATTGTTTTCAATGATAGTTTGCAAATAGCCATTTCAAATTGTTTAAATAAATAATCAAGTATTTGCTGATAATAGGCTTGTCCAACCCAAGTCTCTTGTTTAAAGAGATGTCATCTGAATTTGACATTTTGAACCTGTGAGTCTGCCCATTGTAATACTCCCCCCTCTAATTGTAGGTCTGTCTACTCCAGTACCGCGGGGTCGTAAGGGGAAGAAAGGGAAACCAGCCCCCCCTCCCCAGCTCCCCAGGGCAGAGTGGCTGGCCAGCTGTAACCCTGACCTGCTACTGCAGGAGGACAGCTACAAGAGACACCTCAAACACCACTGTAACAAGTAAGTCACAACTGACCTTTAACCCCAAATTCTGACCTCTAACCCCAACACTGTCGTTCAAATGCCACAAGAAGAAGTGAGCCTTTTGTCAGCCCTTTGACCTCGAACCTCAAACCAAACACAAAACACCCAGTTTCCACACATGGAGGTTTCATTTAGAACACAGTCCCCAGTAATCCTATTTCCCATGAGCTGCTAGTGACAAACACCAACACACTTTTCACTTCAGTCTTTTGTTTAGTTCTAGGCAGTGTCCTATTTACTCCTCCTTCCTTGGCCACAACTCTTCTCCTCTCCGCTCTTCTTCTTTCTACTCTGCTGTTGTTGGGGAGATTTTGCGATGGCCAGGTTTTTGGGGCCGAGGCTGGCGCCAGGCCAGGTGCCAGGCAGACCTGTTGGATGTGGGTGAAAGGCGGCACACACAGGGGTGATTATGTGGTGCCATCTGTCAGGCGCGGAGGCTGGTGCGCAGCGTGGCTAATCAGGCCTGGCAGCATGATGGATGGGCAGGGGTTCGTGCCAAAGAGCCACTACTGTCGCTCTACCCAGCTACTGCTGCTGGCACACGTGCACGGACCAGAGTTTAAAAACTCACTTTCTTTTTTTTACCCTCCCCCTCTCTCCGTATCATTTTCTTTCTCCCTCCAATCTCTCTATATATATCTCCCCCCCTTTTCTCTCTTTCCCCTCTCCTCTCTTTCCCCTCTCTCTCTTTCCCCTCTCTCTCTTTCCCCTCTCTCTCTTTCCCCTCTCTCTCTTTCCCCTCTCTCTCTTTCCCCTCTCTCTCTTTCCCCTCTCTCTCCCTCCCACAGAGTTCTCCTGAGGGTCCGTATGCTCTACTATCTGCGACAGGAAGTCATCGGTGACCACGCCGACAGGATCCTAGAGGGAACAGACTCAAGGTTGGCATCCATGCTCCTTCATCTCTCCAACACACCCAAGCCCCTGCCTGCTTGATCTTCCCTCTCTCCCTCTTCCATCCCCGAGTTCCGCCCCTCACCCAGATGTGCATGCATGTATAATGCAGAAACGTGTGCTCCGTATTGATGGCATCTGAGGCTCTTCGCTGAATAAAATGCTGTTATTGTGTGTGCATGCATATGTGCGCCAGTTAGTGTGTTATCGCGCATATACACTATATATACAAAAGTATGTGGACACCCCTTCAAATTAGTGGTGGATTTGGTTGTTTCAGCCACACCCATTGCTGACACGTGTATAAAATGAAGCACATAGCCATGAAATCTCCATAGACAAACATTGGCATTAGAATGGCCTTACTGAAGAGCTCAATGACTTTCAACGTGGCACCGTCATAGGATGCCACCTTTTCAATTAGTCAGTTTGTCAAATTTCTGGCCTGCTAGAGCTGTTATTGTGTAGTTGAAACGTCTAGGAGCAACAACAGCTCAGACGTGAAGTTGGTAGGCCACAGAAGCTCACAGAACGGGACCACTGAGGGCTGAAGCACGCAGCGCGCGAAAATATACTTTCCTCAGTTGCAACACTCTCTACCGAGTTCCAAACTGCCTCTGCAACACTCTCTACCGAGTTCCAAACTGCCTCTGGAAGCAACGTCAGCACAATAACTGTTCCTCGGGAGTTTCAAGAAATGGTTTTCCATGGCTGAGCAAACACACACAAGCCTAAGATCACGCACAATGCCAAGTGTCGGCTGGAGTGCTGTAAATCGCGTCGCCATTGGACTCTGGAGCAGTAGAAACACGTTCTCTGGAGTGATTCACCATCTGGATTCACCATCTGGCAGTCTGACAGATGAATCTGGGGTTGGTGGATTCCAGGAGAACGCTACCTACCTGAATGCATAGTGCCAACTTTAAAGTTTGTTGGAGCAGGAATAATGGTCTGGAGCTGTTTTTCATGGTTTGGGCCCCTTAGTTCCAGTGAAGGGAAATCTTAATTCTACAGCATTCAATGACATTCTAGACGATTCTGTGCTTCCAACTTTGTGGCAACAGTTTGGGGAAGGCCCCTTCTTGTTTCAGCATGACAATGCCCTCGTGCACAAAGCGAGGTCCATACAGAAATGGTTTGTCAAGATCGTGTGGAAGAACTTGACTGGCCGGCACAGAGCCAGGCCTGATCGCCCAACATCAGTGCCCAACCTCACTAATGCTTGTGGCTGAATGGATGTAAGTCCCTGCATAAATATTCCAACATCTAGTGGAAAGCCTTCACAGAAGAGAGAAGGCTGTTATAGCAGCAAAGGGGGGAACCAACTCCATATTAATGATGATGATTTTGGAATGAGATGTTCAACGAGCAGGTGTCCACATACCTTTGGTCATGTGTGTATGTGCCAGCTAGTTAGTGACGAAGAGTGTGTGTCTGGGTACGCCTATAAATGTGCTACTTGATGGTGTGTGTGTGCATGTGCCAGCCAGCATGTCTGTATTGCGGGCATCAGGACAGTAGTCTGGTACTGGTGATGGTGGTCGGGTGGTGGTCTGGACGGTGGTCTGGTGGCGGTCTGGACGGTGGTCTGGTGGCGGGGACGGTGGTCTGGTGGCGGGGACGGTGGTCTGGTGGCGGGGACGGTGGTCGGGTGGCGGGGACGGTGGTCGGGTGGCGGGGACGGTGGTCGGGTGGCGGGGACGGTGGTGGGGACGGTGGTCTGGTGGTGGGGACGGTGGTCGGGTGGTGGGGACGGTGGTCTGGTGGCGGGGACGGTGGTCTGGTGGCGGGGACGGTGGTCTGGTGGCGGGGACGGTGGTCTGGTGGTGGGGACGGTGGCGGGGACGGTGGTCTGGTGGCGGGGACGGTGGTCTGGTGGCGGGGACGGTGGTCGGGTGGCGGGGACGGTGGTCTGGTGGCGGGGACGGTGGTCTGGTGGCGGGGACGGTGGTCGGGTGGTGGGGACGGTGGCGGGGAAGGTGGTCTGGTGGCGGGGACGGTGGTCGGGTGGCAGGGACGGTGGTGGGGACGGTGGTCTGGTGGCGGGGACGGTGGTCGGGTGGTGGGGACGGTGGTGGGGACAGCCTCTTCTGCCTATGTCTCTTTCCAGATGGCCTGCTTCCCAAATGGCACCCTTTTCCATATATAGTGCACTACTTTTGGCTCTGGTCAAGGCGCAATGTTGTGAATAGGGTACCATTTGGCCTCTGTCGAGATGTTCCAGAGTTGGCTAATGACCATATTTCCTCCAGACCCCTGGAGATGGGGCCCATTACAGACACACATCAGATTAAATGATTGTGTGTTGATTTTAGACCATTTTAATCCGTTTTCCTCTCCGCCTGTCTCTCCGCCTGTCTCTCCGCCTGTCCCTCGGTCTGTCTTTTTCTCTCTCTCTCTCTCCTTGGTTTGAGCCCACAGTGAAATGGATATCTGGATCCCTCAGCCTTTCCACGCCGAGGTGCCCGCCGATTGGTGGGACAGCGAGGCAGACAAATCGCTGCTCATCGGTGTCTTCAAACACGGTAAGCCCAACCCCTCCGCTTCACACGCACAACCCTGGCTTTTTCAGCTTGATTGGTGTTCCCATAGCGACCGCGGAGCACAGCTGGCTCAGTGAGATGTCAGGAGATTGATTGGTGGCCATGTCCAGCCGCCCGAGAAGAGGCTGTCGGTGTGTGGACGTGTGGTACTTCATGGTTAGACAGTGTTCTGTCCACCACAGTTGGTTGACGCACGTCTGTTTGATCTCTTCTAGCTATGAGTTAGCTGGTTTACATTGGACCATTTGAATTGTATTACAGTGCCAAACAAGATTACAAGCTAGAATTGTAATGATTTAATAGTGGTAATTATATTGATGGTGATTAATATTCATTTGGGATAATTGTCATTATTCTCTGTAATTGCCACCCTGTGCCTCAGCCCTGACAAGCATACACACACACACACACACACACACACATCTGTCTCAAACACACATGGATACAATAGAGCTAGCCTATAGTTAATCATAATCCTCATTCACTTGGGAGGCCTGGGGAGGATGCTGCTCTCTGCCTCACACACCCTACACGCACACAACGTACAAACACACACTGTCTCACACAACACTCACGCACACTCTCCAGGACTGCAAGAGGGAAGAGTGATGGCCTATAAAAGCCCCTCATGATTAGCGCTTGGCTCGGGGCACAGCGGCGGTTAGGAACAATGTGTCACCGCATAAATCCTAATTGAAATGTGATGTTCTGCGGGGGCTTTGGGGAGGGGGGGGCTGATGGTCTGGTCTGCTCACTGTCACGGTTGTCCAGCCTGTGCCTCTCTCCCTCCCTCCTCCCACCCGCCGTGCTTAGTCGGATCTGCAGGCTCTTATCTGTTCTGCTTGGACGACTTCAACGGGCATCTCTCTCGTTCGCTGGCACACTTGGGCAAATGCGCACACACACTTAGACACAGATTTTCTTGTCCACACACCCACTGACACAACCAGTCAGACACACACTCCAACAGGCGCTGCCCTCTGTCTGCATCTGGACCCTGGGGTCATGCTTTCTGTTTTTCTCTCCTCTTCAGCTGCATTTCATACGGATGGCAGTTGTTTTTATTCTGATTGAACTTCATAATGGTTTAGTTTTATCTCTGTATGCAAGTGGATCCTTCTGGCGTGGTATTGCATTTCGTTATCTTTCATGATTGATGCTACGGTGTCTTTCGTGACTGACGGCTAGGTGTGTGTAGCCTATATAGTTTCAATGTGAATTGTCATTCAAACTGGACTTAGTTCTAGGCCTTGTTAGGTAGGTTCCCAGTCATAATAATTCAATAATCTCTCACCCACTTCCTCTCTCCTCCTCCCCCGATGTGAAAAGTAGAACTCAGTAATTCAATCACTGTCTTACCCATTTTCTGTGTTCCTGTCTGTCTGTGTTCCTGTCTGTCTGTGTTCCTGTCTGTCTGTGTTCCTGTCTGTCTGTGTTCCTGTCTGTCTGTCTTCCTGTCTGTCTGTCTGTCTTCCTGTCTGTCTGTCTGTCTTCCTGTCTGTCTGTCTGTCTTCCTGTCTGTCTGTCTGTCTTCCTGTCTGTCTGTCTGTCTTCCTGTCTGTCTGTCTGTCTTCCTGTCTGTCTGTCTGTCTTCCTGTCTGTCTGTCTGTCTTCCTGTCTGTCTGTCTGTCTTCCTGTCTGTCTGTCTGTCTGTCTTCCTGTCTGTCTGTCTGTCTTCCTGTCTGTCTATCCAGGCTATGAGAAGTATAACTCGATGCGTGCCGACCCTGCGCTGTGTTTCTTGGAGCGGGTGGGCATGCCCGACGCCAAGGCCATCGCTGCAGAGCAGAGGGGGGCGGACATGATGGCAGATGGTCCGGAGGGGTAAGACACTCAGCCAATATTCACCACCACCACATTTTCCCTCCTCTTTTCCACCTCCTGTCTCTCTCCATTTGTTCATCTTTTCTCTCACCACCTTTTTTTCCTTTTCATTCCAACCTCCCATCTCCCCATATTCTTTCCCGTGTTCCCCTCTTTTCCCTGCTCCTTTGTTTCATTCTGTTTCTCTTTCGTTCCATCCCTGTTTTTTTGTGTGTACAGAGAGGATGAAGACCCCGAGTACAAGCCTCTCCGCATGACCTTTAAAGATGAGATGGAGGACTTTGCGAACTCACCCCTGGATGACAAAGACGAGACTGTGGACATTGAGAGTGGTGAATGTAAGTGAGTGACTGGGCTTGTCTAGCTTTGTCATATATTACAAAACACCATTTGGGATAAGTGGAATAAAAAGGTTGAAAATGACATTTGCTAGCAATCTGTTACAAATCAGAGGATCATTTACCCTTCATCAGTCCATCATTTAAGTGATTTATTTTAAACATTTATATTTTGTATCAAACCACCAATGTGCACATCCAAAGAAACCAAAGTTGCTCTTCAGAATCATTTCAACAGTATGCAGACTCATTTAGTAGTTCTAATATTCCTCCTCCTCCCAGCTAAACCAGGTGAGAATATAGCAGGCAGCAGAGGGGCGGGTCGTCTGTACTGGCCGGCGGCCTCGGCCCTCACCGCTAGACTCCGCCGCCTCATCACGGCCTACCAGCGCACGCACAAGAGGGAGCAGCTCCGCCAGGAAGCCATGGCCCGGCCCGACGGACGCCGCCGCCGCCGGCCCCGAGAACATCTCTTCTCCATGGTCACAGACGGAGGAGGGGCCTACGTGCAGGAGGACGGAGCCTTCATGGCAGAGGGAAGTCCTTATATGGCCAAGGGCGGAGCTTTTATACCTGAGGCGACGGTGCTCCCGGCGGAAGGAGGGGCCGCCTTCAAAGAGAGGCGTCAGAGGTATAAATCTCTGATGACTGATGCTGTACAAGATAAACCATATTAACAGTTTATGATGACTTGTGTATAATAAACAGTATAATTTGTTAGCCTGCTGTATAGAAGGCATTAGAACTACAAGAAGCTCTCCAATATCAACTGTTCCTGTATGATCGTTTGAGAAGACCTACTTCTAACTGTACTACAGTACCCACAATGTTCCAGTCTCCTTATCAATACACTATTCATGCATTGCTTTTCGTCCCATTGGTTGTTGGATTAACCCTTTCCTTGTCTTGTTCCCTGAGGTGGACCAGGCGTGAGGAATCAGACTTCTACCGGGTTGTGTCCACGTTTGGTGTGATCTATGACACGGACCGCCAGCTCTTTGACTGGACCCAGTTCAGGGCCTTCGCCCGGCTGGACAAGAAGAGTGACGAGAGCCTGGAGAAATACTACTTCTCCTTCGTGGCCATGTGCAAGCGGGTGTGTCGCATGCAGGTCAAGGCCAACACAGGTAAGGGCACTCAATGATCTAGTTCTGTTGTCTCCGACCACAACAACCCTCACTCATAGTTAAATATGCTTGCGCTTAAGCAAAGGACTTTTCCCTGAAAAGACATAACTCTTCCTTTATCCCCATCTCTCTCTCCCTCTCCCCACCCCCCTCCCACCCTCCTTCCTCCTTATCTACCCCACCCTCTTACTCCTATCTACCCCACCCTCCTTCTTCCCTTCCACCCTCTTACTCCTTATCTACCCCCACCCTCTTACTCCTTATCTACCCCCACCCTCCTTCCTCCCTCCCTCTGTTCTATCTGGCAGAGCTCCCAGACCCTACCCTGATCATCGACCCCATCACGGAGGAGCGCGCCTCACGCACCCTCTACCGCATTGAGCTGCTGCGTCGCATTCGCGAGCAGGTGCTGCCCAACCCCCTGCTAGGTGAGCGCCTGCGCCTCTGCCAGCCTAGCTCCGACCTGCCCGAGTGGTGGGCCTGCCGCCGGCACGACCACGACCTCCTCCTGGGCGCCTCCAAGCACGGCGTGAGCCGCACTGACTACCACATCCTCAACGACCCTGCGCTGGGCTTCCTGGAGGCCCACAGGAAGTTCACCAAGGGGACATCGGCTGGGGTGCCTCAGCCGCCCCGCGATGGAGCTCTCTCTACTGCTTCTTCCTCTTCCACTGAGCAGGCCACAGCTACTGCTGGTGCTGAGAAATCCTTACCTGTCCAGGAGGAGGAAGAAGGGAAGGAGATGAAAGAGGAAGGTGATGATATTCCATGTACTAAACCTGAGAAACCAGACGAAGGCAAGGAAGAAGAGATGGAGGCGAAGAAGGAAGAGAAGGCCGGGTCTCCCAAGAAGGTGAAGGGAGAGGAGGAAGACAGAGAGGAGGAAGTGGAGGTCACCAGCGACGCTGACGGAGAGACTTCCAAGGAGGCCAAACCCGAGAAGGAGTACAAAGCTCCCACTGAGGAGACCAAGGACCAGGACAAAAAGCTGGACTTCCTGGAGAAACCAGAGTCTCCTAAAGCATCAGAAGAGCAGGGAACCAAGAAGGAAGAGAGAGATGAGAAAGAAGGAAGCCTTGCCAAGTCTCCTAAACCAGTGGCTGAGAAAGGGCCCGATGAGGAGAAGATGGAGGAAGACGACAAGTCTGAGAAGTCCTCTCAAGCTGAAGGTAGGTCCTACTCCTAACTCCATTGCTTAAAAAAGTATTTTCACATGGAAAAATGCCATTTTAGGGCAAGTGGTGTTTGAATGCATTTCAACAGTGCGTCTGTAAAAGTCTAGACAAACAGTTGGGTCTACTGCTTTATGTTGAAGCCAGCCACAACAGTTAGGGGCAGTGTGTAGTTGGTCTGCTTTAGTTGGGTCTACTGCTTTATGTTGAAGCCAGCCACAACAGTTAGTGGCAGTGTGTAGTTGGTCTGCTTTAGATGGCATTTAGAAAGGACATGGCTGTGTGTTTGTATAATTAGGCTTCTTAGGCTTGCATTGAGGACTTACTGTATGGTTCTCGTAGTATTCTGCTGTATTATTAAGGAAGTACTGTATATGAAGCCATTTGTAGATTCTCCTGTGGCTGGTATTGACAAAGCACTGTTGTTGATTTTCAGCGGGCGCCACCTCAGAGCAGAAGAACTTTGACGAGGAGAGCAACGCCTCACTGAGCACCACAGCCAGAGACGAGACCCGCGACGGGTTCTGCCCCGAGGAAGAGCCCTCTGCCATCCCGGCCCTCCAGGAGAGAACTACCTCATCCTTCTGGCCCAAGGTTGGTAGTAAACGATATACATTCAGTCAGATATACATTCTCATATGTACTAATGTAGTGGTGAATTATATGAATACACAAATGAAAACACCCGTCCATGTTGACCATTGACCCCCAACAATATATACAAATGAATTTTTTTCAACATATGTATTCAACACACGTTGTTGGAACTGTCAGTGGACGTTAGGCGCACACTATATACATTGAGTGTACAAAACATTAAGAACACCTGCTCATTCCGTGACAGACTGATCGGGTGAATCCAGGTGAAGCTATGATCCCTTATTGATGTCACTTGTTAAATCCACCAATCAGTGTAGATGAAGGGGAGGAGACAGGTTAAAGAAGGATTTTTAAGCCTTGATACAATTGAGACATGGATTGTGTGTGTGACATTGAGGGTGAATTATCAAGACAAAAATTGTGTGTAACTCAATTTTAGGAAGGTGTTCCTAATGTTTGGTGTACATAAAGTACTCCTTGGACAGAGTGTTAAAGGAATACTTCAATATTTTGACATGAAGCCCGTTATCTACTTCCCCAGAGTCAGATGAACTCGTGGGTACCATTTTTATGTCTGTCTGCAGTTTGAAGGAAGTTGCTAACTAGCATTAGCGTAACTGCTAGCATGCCTTGCAATCTCCATAGAGAAACATTGGCAGTAGAATGGCCTTACTGGAGAGCGCAGCAACTTTCAACATGGCACCATCATAGGATGGCACCATCATAGGATGCCACCACCTCAAATGTCTGCCCTGCTAGAGCTACCCCAGTCAACTGTAAGTGCTGTAAGTGCTGTTACTGTAAGTGGAAGCGTCTAGGAGCAACAACGGCTCAGCTGCGAAGTGGTAGGCCACACAACTTCACAGAATGGAACCTCCGAGTGCTGAAGCAATTAGCATGTAAAAATCATCTGTCCTCGGTTGCAACACTCACTACTGCGTTCCAAGCTGCCACTGGAAGCAACGTCAGCACATTAACTGTTCATCGGGAGCTTCATGAAATGGGTTTCCATGGGCGAGCAGCCTCACACAAGCCTAAGATCAACATGTGCAATGTCAAGCGTCAGCTGGAGTGGTGTAAATCTGGCCTCCATTGGACCCTGGAGCAGTGGAAACGCGTTCCCTGAAGTGATGAATAATGCATCACCATCTGGAGTGGTGTAAATCTGGCCTCCATTGGACCCTGGAGCAGTGGAAACGCGTTCCCTGAAGTGATGAATAATGCATCACCATCTGGAGTGGTGTAAATCTGGCCTCCATTGGACCCTGGAGCAGTGGAAACGCGTTCCCTGAAGTGATGAATAATGCATCACCATCTGGAGTGGTGTAAATCTGGCCTCCATTGGACCCTGGAGCAGTGGAAACGCGTTCCCTGAAGTGGTGAATAATGCATCACCATCTGGCAGTCCGAACAAATCTGGGTTGGGCAGATGCCAGGAGAACAATACCTGCCCCAATGCATAGTGTCAACTGTAAAGTTTGGTGGAGGAGAAATAAAGGTCTGTGGCTGTTCTTCATGGTTCGGGCTAGACCTTTTAGTTCCAGTGAATGAAAATCTTAACGTCACAGCATACAATGACATTCTAGACGATTCCAACTTTATGGTAGGTCTTTTCTTATTTCAGCATGACAGTGCCACCGTGCACAAAGCGAGGTCCATACTGAAATGGTTTGTCGATCAGTGTGGAAGAACTTGACTGGCCTGCACAGAGCCCTGACCTCAACCCCATCAAACACCTTTGGGATGAAATGGAATGCCGACTGCGAGCCAGGCCTAATCGCCCAACATCAGTTCCTGACCTCACTAATGCTCTTGTGGCTGAATGGAAGCAAGTCCCCGCAGCAATGTTCCAACATCTAGTGGAAAGTCTTCCCAGAAGAGTGAAGGCTGTTGTAACAGCAAAGGGGAGACCAACTCCATATTAATATCCATGATTTTGTAATGAGATTTTTGACAAGCAGGTGTCCACCTACTTTTGTCAAACTGCACACAGAGACATAAAATGGTAGCCATGAGTTCCCTTTAAGTTCTGTATTGATATAACAAGCAAAGCCCTGTTCAAGTCAGACATCACTCCATCATGAAAGTACTAGTGGTATTCTATAAAAACCCCTGCTCTAGAATTAATTCTGTCCCCTCCTTCCAGGACCGTGTCATGATCAATCGCATGGACAACATCTGCGATGCGGTCATCAAGGGCAAGTGGCCCGCCAACCGACGCCAGTTCTTCGACTTCCCGGGCCTGTTGCCTGGATACCCCGGCCCCATGACGTCTGAAAGCCCCATGCCGAGGCGGAGCCTGGCCGAACTGTCGATGGCAGCGGCCGCTCAGACCAACTTCAGTGGCAGCGAGGACCTCACCCTCTCGCCCCAGGTTAATGTAAGTCGCTAGCTAGGCCCGAAACCGCTAGCTGAAGACTATCCCTACCCTCCCAAAGTAGGTTTAGTTTGTTCTAACTGCATACTTTATCGAGATATTAATCCTTCAAAATAAATTGATTGAAGTTAATTTATTGATGCAGTCTGTAAATAGATATTCCTTTATTAATCCTAAAAACACTTATTCCTTACATCATTGCAGTTTACTTTCATTGATTTTAAGTGTTGTTGTGATCACATCTTAATCATCCCTCCCTCTCTTCTTCCCTCCCTCCCTCTCTTCTTCTCTCTCTCCCTCTCTTCTTCCCTCCCTCCCTCTCTTCTTCCCTCCCTCCCTCTCTTCTTCTCTCCCTCCCTCCCTCTCTTCTTCTCTCCCTCCCTCCTCTCTTCTTCTCTCCCTCCCTCCCTCTCTTCTTCTCTCCCTCCCTCCCTCTCTTCTTCTCTCCCTCCCTCTCTTCTTCCCTCCCTCTCTTCTTCCCTCCCTCTCTTCTTCCCTCCCTCTCTTCTTCCCTCCCTCTCTTCTTCCCTCCCTCTCTTCTCCCCTCCCTCTCTTCTTCCCTCCCTCTCTTCTTCCCTCCCTCTCTTCTTCCCTCTCTTCTTCCCTCCCTCCCTCCCTCTCTTCTTCCCTTCCTCCCTCCCTCCCTCCCTCCCTCTCTTCTTCCCTCCCTCCCTCCCTCTCTTCTTCCCTCCCTCCCTCCCTCCTTCCCTCCCTCCCTCCCTCCCTCTCTTCTTCCCTCCCTCCCTCCCTCTCTTCTTCCCTCCCTCTCTTCTTCCCTCCCTCCCTCTCTTCTTCCCTCCCTCCCTCTCTTCTTCCCTCCCTCCCTCCCTCTCTTCTTCCCTCCCTCCCTCCCTCCCTCTCTTCTTCCCTCCCTCCCTCCCTCCCTCTCTTCTTCCCTCCCTCCCTCCCTCCCTCTCTTCTTCCCTTCCTCCCTCCCTCCCTCTCTTCTTCCCTTCCTCCCTCCCTCTCTTCTTCCCTTCCTCCCTCCCTCTCTTCTTCCCTCCCTCCCTCCCTCTCTTCTTCCCTCCCTCCCTCCCTCTCTTCTTCCCTCCCTCCCTCTCTTCTTCCCTCCCTCCCTCCCTCTCTTCTTCCCTCCCTCCCTCCCTCTCTTCTTCCCTTCCTCCCTCCCTCCCTCTCTTCTTCCCTTCCTCCCTCTCTTCTTCCCTTCCTCCCTCCCTCCCTCTCTTCTTCCCTTCCTCCCTCCCTCTCTTCTTCCCTTCCTCCCTCCCTCTCTTCTTCCCTTCCTCCCTCCCTCTCTTCTTCCCTTCCTCCCTCCCTCTCTTCTTCCCTTCCTCCCTCCCTCTCTTCTTCCCTCCCTCCCTCCCTCTCTTCTTCCCTTCCTCCCTCCCTCTCTTCTTCCCTCCCTCCCTCCCTCCCTCCCTCCCTCCCTCTCTTCTTCCCTTCCTCCCTCCCTCCCTCCCTCCCTCTGTATAGGAGGATGCTCTAAGCATATCATTGCCGAAGCAGCGTCGTCGCAGGCGGAGGAAGGTGGAGATAGAGGCGGAGCGTGCGGCCAAGCGCAGGAACCTGATGGATATGGTGGCCCAGCTCAGAGAGTCTCACGCTGCAGAGTCCCAGAGCCAGGCCATGGATCTTACCAAGGCACAGTCTTTAGAATTAGGAATTAATACTACATTCAGAAATGAGAATTATGCTTCACTTTTTACAACTGCATTGTATAATTTTTTAAATTATAGTTTTGGGTCAGGTCCCTGATTTTTTTTAAAATATTTTTAATCTCAATGGGATCATGTGCGGCAGGGTAGCCTAGTGGTTAGAGCGTTGGACTGGAAGGTTGCAAGTTCAAACCCCCGAGCTGACAATCTGTCGTTCTGCCCCTGAACAGGCAGTTAACCCACTGTTCCTAGGCCGTCATTGAAAATAATATTTTTTTCTTAACTGACTTTCCTAGTTAAATAAAGGTTAAATAAAAATGTTATAAAATGTGTATGAGTAAAATGGATCCCATTAAAATAAAATGTATTTATCATAACGTCTATTTATATAAATTCATCAAATATGTAAAGTATTATATTATTATTATATTATATTTTAGTCTATTCGTTTACTCTAAAAGTTTCCATACTGGTTTATCTTTTCCAGGGTATTCTGCACCAGCACCACAAGTCTTCAGCGCCGTCCCCGGTGAGCTTCTCCAGCAGCATGGTGTCACCTGCTGCCCTCAAGGCACAGATGGAGCTTCTGCAGGCGGCCACACCCTCCAGACACAGGGCCAACTGCTCATTGGCCGAGGCTGACCTGCCCACCAGGAGGAGGCGGGGCCGCAGGAAAAATGTGGAGGGGCTGGAGCTGCTGTTCATGAGAGGAGCCACGGTACAGGACTCATTACTAGAGAAATACATGTTGCGTGAATAACTATAAAGAAAATACACAGATGGATATAGTTTTGAACATTTTTGTAAAATGCCCTGAACATTATACAGATTGGATATTTTTGGCAAACGGCATGCTTTCTCAATTAGGCTAAACTACATTCAAACAAATTTGATAGGAATGAAAACATCAAATTACACTGAAGGAAAATGCAACTGTGAAGTGTTGGTTCCATGTTTCCCGAGCTGAAATAAAATATCCCAGATATGTTCCATAATCACAAAAAGCTGATTTCTCTGTCTCTGTTCACTTCCCTGTTAGTGAGCATTAAATCTTTGCCAAGATAATCCATCCACCTGACAGGTGTGGCATATAAAGAAGCTGATTAAACAGCATGATCATTACACAGGTAAACCTTGTGCTCGGGGACAATAAAAGGCCACTCTAAAATATGCAGTTTTGTCACACAACACAATGCCACAGATGTCCAAAATGTGATGTCCAAAATGTTGAGTGCAATTGGCATGCTGACTGCAGAAATGTCCACCAGAGCTGTTGCCAGAGAATTGAATGTTCATTTATCAACCATAAGCCACCTCCAACGTAGATTTAGAATTTGGCAGTACATCCAACCGGCCTCAACCTCAGACCATTTGTATGGCATCGTGTTGGCGAGCGGTTTTCTGATGTCAAAGTTGTGAACAGAGTGCCTCATGGTGGAGGTGAGGTTATGGGATGGGCAGAAATACCATGACAAGGCCCATTGTGAGGCCAATTGTTTTTAAGGTATCTAGTGGTTAGACAGATGCATATCAGATGCATATCTGTATTCCCAGTCCATAGATTAGGGTCTAATGAATTTATTTCAATTGACTGATTTCCTTATGAGCTATATAAAATCTTTGAAATAGCTTATGTTGCGTTTATTCTTTTTCAGTATAGATTTGATTTTAAAAAATGTAAAATAAATCACACACATACTCTATGATTTAATTTGACATGGTAGTGAACAGATTCTGATTTAATTTGACATGGTAGTGAACAGATTCTGATTTAATTTGACATGGTAGTGAACAGATTCTGATTTAATTTTACATGGTAGTGAACAGATTCTGATTTAATTTTACATGGTAGTGAACAGATTCTGATTTAATTTGACATGGTAGTGAACAGATTCTGATTTAATTTGACATGGTAGTGAACAGATTCTGATTTAATTTGACATGGTAGTGAACAGATTCTGATTTAATTTGACATGGTAGTGAACAGATTCTGATTTAATTTGACATGGTAGTGAACAGATTCTGATTTAATTTTACATGGTAGTGAACAGATTCTGATTTAATTTGACATGGTAGTGAACAGATTCTGATTTAATTTGACATGGTAGTGAACAGATTCTGATTTAATTTGACATGGTAGTGAACAGATTCTGATTTAATTTGACATGGTAGTGAACAGATTCTGATTTAATTTTACATGGTAGTGAACAGATTCTGATTTAATTTTACATGGTAGTGAACAGATTCTGATTTAATTTTACATGGTAGTGAACAGATTCTGATTTAATTTTACATGGTAGTGAACAGATTCTGATTTAATTTGACATGGTAGTGAACAGATTCTGATTTAATTTGACATGGTAGTGAACAGATTCTGATTTAATTTTACATGGTAGTGAACAGATTCTGATTTAATTTGACATGGTAGTGAACAGATTCTGATTTAATTTGACATGGTAGTGAACAGATTCTGATTTAATTTGACATGGTAGTGAACAGATTCTGATTTAATTTGACATGGTAGTGAACAGATTATGATTTAATTTGACATGGTAGTGAACAGATTCTGATTTAATTTGACATGGTAGTGAACAGATTCTGATTTAATTTGACATGGTAGTGAACAGATTCTGATTTAATTTGACATGGTAGTGAACAGATTCTGATTTAATTTGACATGGTAGTGAACAGATTCTGATTTAATTTTACATGGTAGTGAACAGATTCTGATTTAATTTGACATGGTAGTGAACAGATTCTGATTTAATTTGACATGGTAGTGAACAGATTCTGATTTAATTTGACATGGTAGTGAACAGATTCTGATTTAATTTGACATGGTAGTGAACAGATTCTGATTTAATTTTACATGGTAGTGAACAGATTCTGATTTAATTTTACATGGTAGTGAACAGATTCTGATTTAATTTGACATGGTAGTGAACAGATTCTGATTTAATTTTACATGGTAGTGAACAGATTATGATTTAATTTTACATGGTAGTGAACAGATTCTGATTTAATTTTACATGGTAGTGAACAGATTCTGATTTAATTTGACATGGTAGTGAACAGATTCTGATTTAATTTTACATGGTAGTGAACAGATTCTGATTTAATTTGACATGGTAGTGAACAGATTATGATTTAATTTGACATGGTAGTGAACAGATTATGATTTAATTTGACATGGTAGTGACCAGATTATGATTTAATTTTACATGGTAGTGAACAGTTTCTCCTGCCTTCCCGCAACAGGAGGATTCAGAGAGGACCAAAGCTTCAGTGGAGGGGTTGCAGATGCCCCCACGTTCCCACCACCACAACATTCCCAGCACCTCCGCCCGTGTCCCCTCTGTCAGCGCTATGGAGGACAGGGAGGCTGGTACCCCCTCTAACAAAGACCTGAGTGACTGGCTCAGACAGCACCCCACATACACCATGGACATGCCTACTGCGTACACACCAGTATGTACTAGACTTTTTTTGTATACAATATTTATCAGATTTCCCTATCCAGTGGAACTATCCATTCATGTGGAATATGACTTTCCCCTTACCTTCAACCCCCTGTTCCCTTTCCTAAATCAAATCTTACCACAACCCTTTCAGTGATTCAACTATGGTTACAAAATATAACATTTAGCTATTCCATTTTGTAACGTTTGTAGTATACTAAAAAGTATAAAAAAATCTCATGTCTGGTCCTGTCATGGTTCCTAAACCCTGTCCCTTCTCCCATCTGCCTCACTGTAGAAGAGTGAGGAGACTCTCCTCTCCTCCCAGTTCCCCAAACCCAAGCAAAAGAGACACCGCTGCCGGAACCCCAACAAGATCGACATCAACACGCTCACCGGAGAAGAGAGGGTTCCCGTGGTCAACCGGAGAAATGGAAGAAAGGTTTGGGCTCATTTCGGTACAGAAAGGTTTGGGCTCATTTCGGTACAGAAAGGTTTGGGCTCATTTCGGTACAGAAAGGTTTGGGCTCATTTCGGTACAAATCAATTTTCACAAATGCATTGGTCGCTGTGTAGCAACAGTTTCAAAGACCTAATTTGCCTTTTCATAGCAGAACTGAATGTATTGGTAGCTTATGAACCATTTTGTTCCATTTCTTTCCCAGATGGGTGGAGCCATGGCCCCTCCCATGAAGGATCTTCCCAGATGGCTCCTGGAGAACTCAGATTTTGCCGTCGCTCCAGACTGGACTGACATTGTCAAGCAATCGGTGAGTCATTTGTCCTCCTGTTTAGCCATCAAATTATTCCAATCAGCACTTGTTTTATATTTTGACTATCTGATGGAATTGCAACAAGCAGTTTGAACTCTGATGTTTGAATAGAAATTGATGCCTAATCGCTAAATTATCATTGACTGCCATGAGTGTAATGTCAAACTAACTGGTCTCCTCTCCCTTCCTTAGGGCTTCCTCCCTGAGGCCATGTTCGACCGTCTCCTAACTGGGCCCTTGGTGCGTGAGGAGGGCGTCCGTCGTCGGGGAAGACGTCCCAAATCGGAGATCGCCAAGGCAACAGCGGCTGCATCCTCTGGGGGCCTTAACCCCCTGCTGATAAACAGCCTGTTTGGAGGCATGGACCTCACCAGCTTGCAGGGCCTACAGAGCCTCCAGAGTCTGCAGCTGCAGCTCATGGGCTTCCCCGGCATGGGGGGGGCTGACGCTAAACACGCCTCGGCCATGCTGCCTCTCATGCTGCCTGGCATGGCTGGTATGGGCGTTCTGCCCAACATGTTTGGCCTGGGAGGCCTGTTCGCAAGCAACCTGGCTGCAGCCTCCCCTGCTGCAGCCTCCAATGGCACCAACAACGAGGACGATTCGGACGAGACATCGAAGAGAGACGCCAGGGAGGGTGGAGAAGAGCAGGATGAGGAGAAAGACGACACTGGGGAGGAAGAAGAGTCGAGCAAGGCTATTGGGGAGGCTGCGGCTCTGAATGTGGCTGCTGCCGCTACGGCCTCCTCCGGCATGTCGGCTAACTCCATGGCCTTCAATCCCTTCCTGCTCTCCACCATGGCCCCGGGGCTCTTTTCCCCCTACATGTTCCTGCCCCCTGGCCTGGGAGGTCTCACCCTGCCTGGCTTCCCCCCCACTGCCCTGACCGACCTGCAGAGTGCCATGGCTGGAGCCATGGGGGTTGCCTCTGGAGCTCAGGGCCAGGAGAAGGAGCCCAACCAGGTTGCCCTGGACTGCCCTGCTGCCGCTATCGCAGACCCAGAGACTGCTGATGACAGTGACTCAGCTGAGAGCCTGGAGAAGACTGCAGAGTCGTCTGCGCTAGAAGATGAGACCTCCGCATTGGCAGGGGAAGCCGACTCACCGGAAGACCTGGAGGAAGGAGAGGATGCCCTTGAAGAGGAAGAGAAGTGACTGAATCTAACTGGCCTTTGACCCCCCCCCCCCCCCCCCCACCAACTTGATATCCAAACATATGAATTTGTTTTTTCTTTTGTTTTCATTGTTTTTGTTTCTTTCACAGGTAAACATTTAAATCAGGGAGAGCATATGTAGCTAAAAGGCTCTTAATGTATTGTTAATGGCATAGTCAGGGAAAAAGCTAACTGAAGTAGAGTTTTGCGGATGTTTTAAGGGTGTTATTTTTGGTCTTTGTTCACTGAACGGTGCATTCTAGATGAAATGGGAAATTTCCTCAAATATTATTATAGGAATTAATCGTTCCAATAGTGCTATGCTGCTTTTCTGGTTCATTTATTATGAAATATTTTTGTGGATATTGTGACAGTATGTAGCATCTCGTATCTCTCCAGTGGCGTACAATTTAACGGCATTAAGCGTCTGTCTATATGCTGCTGATGAATAGGATCATGGGTAATTTAGATTTTGCTGTTGTTCTGCTTTTAAGAGCAGGATGAAGTTCTCACAAATCAGATGGCCTAATAATCTGACTGTTCCCAGTCCCTCACTGACGATCACACACACACACACACGTCTACACCCACACACACCCGACTGTCTATTCCTGTAGTCTTACACTCTAACAATCCAACCTGACTGTTTCCAGTCTCTCACTGATAATCACACACACGTCTACACCCACACACACACCCGACTGTCTATTCCTGTAGTCTTACACTCTAACAATCCAACCTGACGGTCCTACCGTCACCCTCCAACCGTTCCTCTCCCATTACCCTTCTCAGTACCTGTTTTCTGTCTACTATTAACACCCATATTGTCTGACTCTTCCAAGTCACACCGGTTATAGAAACAGTTTTCCAGTTTCACAGCGACCGATGGCCCCGAGTCTGACACTGACAAAACCGAGCGGAGGAGAGTCGTCTCTCCCACAACGCGGAGGGAGACAGCAATAACCCAAGGCAGCTTTTGAATGTTTCAAACATCGCTCTCCCATTTAAACACAACTACAAGTGTTGGTGAAAAAGAGAAACCAAATTGCATACAAAGGATGACATTAAAACGTTCTGCAAGCAATTCGTCTCACTATTCCTGATGATGCACTGGTGTAAGAGTAAAATAATCAGGTACCTTTTCTCTTTGGATGGACTTTTTGTTTCTTTTAGCCACCAAGCTGAACAGCATTACCTCAATTCTAACTAGCCTTGAAGTTTACAGACATACGTTGTAAATGTTTTTTTTTGTGTCTATTATTTTTTTGGAACATCGTATGATGAACTGTTATGACGCTTTTAATAAAAGTGAATGATGATATTCGCCTAGGAAACCAAACCCAGAGTGCTTGTTGTGACTGTTTTGGAATTAGATGTTAAATGTAATGTCTATTTTGAGTGTTAAATGACGTTGGTTGATTCATGGTGGTGATATTGTCAGAAAGCAGCAGAAAATGAAGTAAATACCCCAGAATCTGAAAATAAAGGGTTTCTAAGTGCAGATGGACCACTTTACGCCAAATGTGTTCATTGCCTCTGTCTATTACAAATATCCACTGCCGATTCAATAAAATCAACTACATTCACTTAAGAATCACATGTCAGACATTTAATTTCATAGCAAAATAATTGTCTGCACATGTTGTAATTTTGCAATTCACTAGAACAGCGACACCATCCATCTACCCTAAGAAAGAAGGGGACAGTTACCTAGAGATGTAGACGTTGGCTGATTGTCAGCTCTCCTCTCACCTGATCAGAAGGTCTTTATAGGTGAAAGCAATCTCATACAACCCTAATTAGTCCTCTTATCTTTATAGTCATGAGAAGGAGCCAATTATGGATGTAATGAGGCCATTTGAGAATTTGACCGCAGTCATTGAGTCCTAAGGGTCATGAACTTGGGTTCTTACTGGGGCATATGCCTCATGATAGTCTTTCAACAGATGCATGCAAGAATTTTGCTTGGACTGTCTCTGAGTGGGGAGGGGTAAACTCTGTTTCATCAGCTGTTCAATATGATAACTGCAGGAAGAACATCATTTTGACTGCACTGGGCCTTTGAACATATTTGGCCCATGCAGGAATCAAATCTAAGATTTGTGCTCCAAACACCATGCTCCAACCAACTGGGCCATCGGAGTCACCATATGCTGCCTGGTGGCTGTCGGTCTGGTAACTTGGGCAGTTGTCATAAATGGCAGCTTTCCCAATGGACCTACTGATATGACACATACTGACAGGAGGGGCAGACGAGGCAGCCCGTGTGGTGGGGAGTTGGAGACCCTGTGTGTGTGTTTACTCTAGCGGATGGAGAGGAGACTGGATGGGCGACTGGTTTTCCCCTGACAGACGTCTCTCATAATCGCGCTCTCTCGATGAAGTGGGTCGTGAAATACATTGTTCTCCTGTGCTTTCCCAGCATTCATTGTGTCTGGGAAGCTTTCCGTGATAGACAGGGACACTTGAAAAGGAAAAATAATTAAAAAATCGAATAAAATTGTCTTTGTCACATGCTTTGAAGCCAACAAGTGTACACTAACAGTGATATGCTTACTTAAGGGTCCTTTTCCAACAATGCAGAGTTAAAGATTAAAAAAAGGAAATAGTGACATAAATACAGAGTGAATAAATTACGAGTAAAAATGACATGCCTATGTACCAGAGGTGTGGACTCGAGTCACAAACATGATGACTTGCAACTCAACTTTAACTTTAACACCAATGACTCGTGACTTATCTTGGACTGATTTGATCAATCAATCAAATGTATTTATAAAGCCCTTTTTACATCAGCTGATGTCACAAAGTGCTGTACAGAAACCCAGCCTAAAACCCCAAACAGCAAACAATGCAGGTGTAGAAGCACGGTGGCTAGGAAAAACTCCCTAGGAAGAAACCTAGAGAGGAACCAGGTTATGAGGGGTGGCCAGTCCTCTTCTGGCTGTGCCGGGTGGAGATGTTCATAGATGACCAGCAGGGTCAAATAATAATAATCACAGTGGTTGTCGAGGGTGCAACAGGTCAGCACCTCAGGAGTAAATGTCAGTTGGCTTTTCATAGCCGATGATACCCTCCCCAAGCCCAAATATTAAAAATGATGCTATTTTAAAAAAGTGCAGTGCATCAACTCTTCAAGTAACGTCTTACAGTTTGAAAAGGACAGCAGCCAATCAGATTGTGCCAGCTGAGAGATGTTGCGCATGGGAGTGCAGAGGAATGTCAGCAGGTGAATTCAGATGGAGCCCTTGGAAAGATGATACCCAAAATGATTATTTTCGGATATAAAGACAATGCTGTATCAAAAAAAAACGTATTGCAACTTGCAGAACATGCAGGAAGAAAATATCAGATGGAGGGAGGAGCAACAACTTCCAACTTTGTTCGACATTTGAAGCTGCGCGAAGAATGGTAAGTCGTGGCTAATATAGTCGGGCCGCCCCCAGGTGGTAAGGGGAGGTAACAACACATCCGCCACGCTGATCCTCAACATGGGGGCCCCTCGGGGGTGTGTGCTCAGTCCTGTACTCCCTGTTCACTCATGACTGCATGGCCAGGAACGACTCCAACACCATCAAGTTTGCCGATGACACAACAGTGGTAGACCTGATCACCGACAACGATTAGACAGCCTATAGGGAGGAGGTCAGAGACCTGCCCGTGTGGTGCCAGGATAACAACCTTTCCCTCTGTGATCAAGACAAAGGAGATCATTGTGGGCTACAGGAAAAGGAAGACTGAGCATGCCCCCATTCTCATTGACAGGGCTGTAGTGGAGCAGGTTGAGAGCTTCAACTTCCTTGGTGTCCACATCACCAAAAAAAACTATCATGGTCCAAACGCACAAAGACAGTCGTGAAGAGGGCACGACAAAGCCTATTCCCCTCCAGCCACCCAAGCAATAGATTGTTCTCTCTGCTACCGCACGTCAAGCGGATACCAGTGCATCAAGTCTGGAACCAACAGGACCCTGAATAGCTTCTACCCCCAAGCCATAAGACTGCTAAACAAGACTGATAAATAGCTAATCAAATGGCTACCTGGACTAAATCAAATCAAATCTAATTGTATTTGTCACATGTGCCGAATACAGTGAAATGCTTACTTACAAGCCCTTAACCTACAATGCAGTTAAGAAATATAAGGTTGGTCAAGGTAATATTTACATGTAGGTAGAGAAAAAGTGACTATGCATAGATAATAACAGAGTAGCAGCAGCGTAAAAGGGGGGAGGGCACTGCAAATAGTCTGGGTAGCCATTTGATTAGCTGTTCAGGAGTCTTATGGCTTGGGGGTAGAAGCTATTAAGAAGCCTCTTGGACCTAGACTTGGCGCTCCGGTACCACTTGCCTTGCGGTAGCAGAGAGAACAGTCTATGTCTAGGGTGTCTGGAGTCTTTGACAATTTCCAGGGCCTTCCTCTGACACCGTCTGGTATAGAGGTCCTGGATGGCAGGAAGCTTGGCCCCAGTAATGTACTGGGCCTTACGCCCTAGCCTCTGTAGTTCCTTGCGGTCGGAGGCTGAGCAGTTGCCATACCAGGCAGTGATGCAACCAGTCAGCAACCATGCTCTCGATGGTGCAGCTGTAGAACCTTTTGAGGATCTGAGGACCCATGCCAAATCTTTTCAGTATCCTGAGTGGGGAATAGGTGCTGTCATGAAAGGTTGTTGTCCTGGCACCACACTGCCAGGTCTCTGACCTCCTCCCTATAGGCTGTGTTGAATGCTGAGTTGTTGTTAATGAACAGCATTCTTACATAGGTGTTCATTTTGTCCAGGTGGGTGAGGGCAGTGTGGAGTGCAATAGAGATTGCGTCATCTGTGGATCTGTTGGGGCAGTATGCAGATTGGAGTGGCTCTAGGGTTTCTGGGATAATGGTGTTGATGTCCAAAAGGCTTCTTAACAGCTTCTGTTTATCTGTGCATAGTCACTTTACCTCTACCTACATGACATATTACCTCAATTATCTCGACTAACCTATGCCCCCACACATTGACTTTGTACCGGTACACCCTGTATATAGCCTTGCTACTGTTATTTTATTCCTGCGCTTTAATTATTTGTATATCTTTTTTTATTTTTTTTATTATTTTTTTTACTTCTGTTCATTTTAGTAAATACTTTCTTAACACTTATTTGTCTTAAAACTGAATTGTTGGTTAAGGGCTTGTAAGTAAGCATTTCACTGTAAGGTCTGTTGTTTTTGGCGCATGTGATAAATACAATTTGATTTGATTTGTTGGAGCAGTGTGTGAATTGAAGTGGGTCCAGGGTGTCTGGGATGATGGTGTTGATGTGAGCCATGACCAGCCTTTCAAAGCATTTCATGGTTACAGATGTGAGTGCTGTGGGGCGATAGTCATTAAGGCAGGTTACCTTGGCGTTCTTGGGCACAGGACAATGTTGGCCTGCTTAAAACAAGTTGGTATTACAGATCGGGTCAGGGATAAGTTGAAAATGTCAGTGTAAACACTTGCCAGCTGGTCAGTGCATGCTCCGAGTACACATCCTGGTATTCTGTCTGGCCCAGCGGCCTGTTTAAAACTCACTAAGTTCGATGTCCGCGCCCCTGCGGAAATCTAATCAGTCAGTTTAAGCTAGAGATATCTGTCTTCTCACAAAATCGTCTGTAGCATCCAAACGGTTTGGCCTAAAAACTATTATGACTCCTATAGAAAGAGGAGACTCAGGAACAGGATGGTGCTCTATGACCCCCACAAGTGACTCGTCTGAGGTCAGTACAGCCGATCTGATAACTACATCACGGACAAACTGAATTGGTCCACCCACACAGACGGCATCGGAGGCTGAAGAAATTCGGCTTGACACCAAAAGCACTCACAAACTTCTACAGATGCACAATCGAGAGCATCCTGTCGGGCCGTATCACCGCCTGGTACGGCAACTGCTCTGCCCACAACAGTAAGGCTCTCCAGAGGGTAGTGAGGTCTGCACAACACATCACCGGGGGCAAACAACCTGCCCTCCAGGACACCTACACCACCCGATGTCACAGGAAGGCCATAAAGATCATCAAGGACAACAACCACCCGAGCCACTGCCTGTTCACCCCGCTATCATCCAGAAGGCGAGGTCAGTACAGGTGCATCAAAGCAGGGACCGAGAGACTGAAAAACAGCTTATATCTCAAGGCCATCAGACTGAGGTAGTTGTTTTGGAATTGTTAGGTTAGATTACTCGTTGGTTATTACTGCATTGTCGGAACTAGAAGCACAAGCATTTCGCTACACTCGCATTAACATCTGCTAACCATGTGTATGTGACCATTAACATCTGCTAACCATGTGTATGTGACCAATACATTTGATTTGATTTGCAGCGTCCGTACAGTTTGGGCTACACACTCTAATATGACCCCTCTGTGGAAGGGTGAGACTCTCATGAACATGTGCATGTTGGTTGTTTTGCTCTAGGACGACCACAGGCCTCACAAGACTTGCCTTAAAGTCCCCCGGTACCAGTTGAAAAAATAAATGAGATTCAGCGCATTCGGAGAGTATTCAGACCCCGTCCCTTTCTCCACATTCTGTTACCTTACAGCCTTATTCTAAAATGGATTCAATGAAACATTTTCCTCATCAACCTACACAGTAGCCCATAATGACAAAGTGAAAACTGGTTTTTAGAAATGTTTTGCTTTGAGACTTGAAATTGAGCTCAGGTGCATCATGTTTCCATTGACCATCCTTGAGATGCCTCTACAACTTGATTGGAGTCCACCTATGGTAAATTTAATTGAATGTACATGATATGGAAAGGCACACACCTGTCTATATAAATTCCCATAGTTGACAGTGCCAAGGCATGAGGTCGAAGGAATTGTCCGTAGAGCTCCGAGACAGGCACAGATCTGGGGAAGGGTACAAAAACATTTCTGCAGCATGTAAGGTCCCCAAGAACACAGTAGTCTCCATCATTCTTTAATGGAAGAAGTTTGGAACCACCAATATTTTTCCTAGAGCTGACTGCCCGGCCAAAGTGAGCAATCGGAGGAGAAAGGCTTTGGTCAGGGAGGTGACCAAGAACCTGATGATCACGCTGACAGAGCTCCAGAGTTCCTCTGTGGGTTGAGAGAACCTTCCAGAAGGACAAACATCTCTGCAGCAATCCACCTATCAGGCCTTTATGGTAGTGGCCAGATGGAAGCCACTCCTCAGTGAAGCCACTCCTCAGCCCACTTGGAGTTTGCCAAAAGGCACCTAATGGCTCTCAGACAAGATGAGAAACAAGACTCTCTGGTCTGATGAAACCAAGACTAAACTCTTTGGCCTGAATGCCAAGCATCACATCTGGAGGAAACCTGGAACCATCCCTATGGTGAAACATGGTGGTGGGAGCATCATGCTGTAGGGATATTTTTCAGCAGCAGGGACTTGGAGACTATTCAGAATTGAGGGAAAGATGAACAGAGCAAAGTACAGAGAACACCTGCTCTCGGGACCTCAGACTGGGGCCAAGGTTCACCTCCCAACAGGACAATGACCCTAAGCATACAGCCAAGACAATGCAGGAGTGGCTTTGGGACAAGTCTCTGAATATCCTTGAGTGGCCCAGCCAGAGCCTGGACTTGAACCCGATCTCTTGAGAGACCTGGAAATAGCTGTGCAGAGACACTCCCCATCCAACCTGACAGAGCTTGAGCGAATCTGCAGAGAAGAATGGGAGAAACTCCCCAAATACAGGTGTTCCAAGCTTGTAGCATTATACGCAAGAAGAATCGCTGTCAAAGGCGCTTCAATAAAGTACTGAGAAAAGGGTCTGAATACTTATGTACTTATACTTATTTGATATTAATGTGAAACATTTTCTACAAACCAGTTTTTGCTTCGTCCTTATGGGGTATTGTGTGTAGATTGATGAGGGGCTAAAAAATGATGTAATCCATTTTAAAATAAGACGGTAACTTAACAAAATGTGAAAAAAGTCCAAGGGTCTGAATACTTTCCGAATGCACTGTATATATGAAGACTGTTTAGTGCTAAAAAGAAGTTAATAGGACAGACACTTCCTTTTGATTTTTGGGGGGAACTATCTGGTGTTCAATGTAGTGAATCTGTTATTCAATGTGTTTGTGTGGGCTAATAGCACTAAGGCCAAACACAATTTTTCATAAACATTGTTTTTTCTTCCCTGGCTTAGACAGGGCTTTGACTCTTATGGGTTAAAGGTCTTAATCACATCGGCAACGGAGAGCGACATCACACAGTCGTCCTGAACAGCTTGTGCTCCATGCATGGTCCTGTGTTGTTTGCCTCGAAGCGAGCATAGAAGGCATTTAGCTCATCTGGCAGGCTCGCGTCGCTGGGCTGGTCACGGCTGGGGTTCCCTTTGTAATCTGTGAGTTTGCAAGCCCTGCCACATCCTTTGAGTGTCAGAGCTGGTGTAGTAGGATTCGATCTTAGTCTTGTATTGAAGCTTTGCCTGTTTGATGGCCCGTCGGATATGATTTCTTATAAACGTCAGGATTAGTGTTCAGCTCCTTGACTTTAGTTCAGTACGGATGTTGCCTGTAATCCATAGCTTCTGGTTGTGGTATGTACGTACAGTTACTATGGGGACGAGGTTGTTGAAGCACTTGTTAACGAAGCCGATGACCGATGTGGTAAACACCTCAATTTTATCAGATGATTAATGGAACATATTCTGAAATATAAAAATCTTGAGCAACACACCAATGAATAAAGACAGGTTATTTACTGCATGTTGTATTGTAAAATAATTTTATCTGATACAGTTGAAGTCGGAAGTTTACATACACCTTGGTTGGAGTCATTAAAACTAGTTTTTCAACCACTTCACAAATTTCTTGTTAACAAATTATAATTTTGGCAAATCGGTTAGGACATCTAATATGTGCATGACACAAGTAATCTTTCCAACAATTGTTTACAGACAGATTATTTCACTTATAATTCACTGTATCACAATTCCAGTGGGTCAGAAGTTTACATACACTAAGCTGACTGTGCATTTAAACAGCTTGGAAAATGCCAGATAATGATGTCATGGCTTTAGAAGCTTCTGATTGTCATCATTTGAGTCAATAACATAATTTGAGTCAATTGGAGGTGTACCTGTGGATGTATTTCAAGACCTACCTTCAAACTCAGTGCCTCTTTGCTTGACATCATGCGAAAATCAAAAGAAATCAGCCAAGTCCTTTGTAGACCTCCACAAGTCTGGTTCATCCTTGGGAGCAATTTCTAAACGCTAGAAGGTACCACGTTCATCTGTACAAACAATAGTACGCAAGTATAAACACCATGGGACCACGCAGCCGTCATACCGCTCAGGAATGAGACACGAAAAGTGCAAATCAATCCCAGAACAACAGTAAAGGACCTTGTTAATATGCTGTAGGAAACAGGTACAAAAATATCTATATCCACAATAAAACAAGTCCTATATCGACATAACCTGAAAGGCTGCTCAGCAAGGAAGAAGTCACTGCTCCAAAACCGCATAAAAAAGTCAGACTACGGTTTGCAACTGCACATGGGGACAAAGATCATACTTTTTGGAGAAATGTCCTCTTGTCTGATGAAACAAAAATAGAACTGTTTGGCCATAATGACCATTGTTATGTTTGTATGAAAAAGGGGGAGGCTTGCAAGCCGAAGAACACCATCCCAACCGTGAAGCACGGGGGTGGCAGCATCGTGTTGGGGGTGTGCTTTGCTGCAGGAGGGACTGGTGCACTTCACAAAATAGATGGCATCATGAGGATAGACAATTATGTGAATATATTGAAGCAACATCTCAAGACCTCAGTCAGGAAGTTAAAGCTTGGTCGCAAATGGGTCTTGCAAATGGACAATGACCCCAAGCATACTTCAAAAGTTGTGGCAAAATGGCTTAAGGACAACAAAGTCCTGGTATTGGAGTGGCCATCACAAAGCCCTGACCTCAATCCCATAGAAATGTGTGGGCAGAACTGAAAAAGCGTGTGCGAGCAAGGAGGCCTACAAACCTGACTCAGTTACACGAGCTCTGTCAGGAGGAATGGGCCAAAATTCACCCAACTTATTGTGGGAAACTTGTGGAAGGCTACCCGAAACGTTTGACCCAAGTTAAACAATTTAAAGGCAATGCTACCAAATACTAATTGAGTGTATGTAAACGTCTGACCCACTGCACTGGGAATGTGATGAAAGAAATTAAAGCTGAAATAAATATTCTCTCTAATATTATTCTGACATTTCACATTCTTAAAATAAAGTGGTGATCCTAACTGATCTAATACAGAGAATATTTATTAGGATTAAATGTCAGGAATTGTGGAAAAACTGAGTTTAAATGTATTTCGCTGAGGTGTATGTAAACTTCTGACTTCACCTGTATGTAAAGTTATTACATTTAAGATGACACAACATCTTTATATCAGTCTCCTTATAACCATTATTCAATACACCCCAAATCCATGTACTTATTAACAGGACAAACATATTGCATTTATTCAAGGTTAAGTGTAGTGGAGGCTGAGTGTACACTGTACTGTACGCTAGATTCAAAGAGCAGAATAATTACTGTAGGCTAGATTAGATTTCATTGAAGTGCAGGGCTCCCTCACATCCCTAATGTCACTTCAATACAACAAGGTCAAACCTTCTAAAAGCATGTAAAGATTGACAGAAGCAAGCTAACCTCCCTGATTCTGTTATTCAATGGTTTTGTATATAAACGGCCTCCTCTCCAAAATATCTTCATTGATCCTGAGCACTGATCCTGAAAACAAAGGATAGGTGAAAGCAATGCAATGTCCTACTATAGAGAATCTCTCTTATACTTTTCAGCTCTTTCACATAAGTGCAGATAAGGAGACTAGGAGAGGAAACCATGATCACTATTGAGATGCAGCCTGTGACTGCTCAGTGCTCAGTATAGAAGGCTGGTCTGCTGGAGTGAGACTAATCCTAATTGCGAGGCCCTAATGAGTTAATACACATCTGTGGATGCCATTTGGGCCTACTTCTGCATGCATGCCGCACCTTTCCATTGGTCTGCATACAAACCTAGTGTCTGCATATAATCTAGTGTGTTTCAGACTATTTCACATTATTTGGAGAATATACTAGTACTAGTGAATTTACATAGTCCCTAGCCTAGGTAAGCTACCAGCTAGCTACTACTATCTACGTATATACCTTTATGCCTGATAGATCTGTAGACATACCAGGGCTATATCCAGCCAGCCCACCCATTCACCAGACAAAATACAATAGACATTGCGGACCTAGAACTGCCCAGTCTAGTTTTCAACAGAAAGAATAGATATTCCAAACTAGATCTGGTCAGTCCAGTATTTCGACAGGCAAAATAGCTATTCCAGGCCTAAAGCTGCCCAGAGGTCCACCTCTCACCAGATCCTGCTGCAGGCTGCAGCCCTAGTCAGTCCAGAAGGCTGTTTGTTGAAAGTGCAGCCGGATAAATCCTAATTCAGCCCATCCATGGCGGCGGGGCTCTGCTCCTCGCAGATAAAGAGCCATCTGCAATCGCCGTGATGACCCAGGGCCTCGCAGTCACGGCAACGTGATTGATCACAGTAACCTGTGCTGGAGACACCGGTTGGTAGGGGTGGGAAAGGGGGAAGGAGAGAAAAGAGGAGGGGAAAGGAGGGGGCAGATGTCCTCCTCTCCACCTGAGGGGATTTAAAAGTGTCACAAGCTCTCACACCACCCGGTTCCCCGGGAGACGGATGAGTGGCGCGTGACATTGAGGGCGGGCTGCATGATGAGTATCTTGCTCCTGTCACTGCACACACATGCACGCACGCACGCACACACACACACACACACTTATACACTCACACCAGGGGCGCAACTTTGGTTTTAGAAGTGGGGGGGACATAATTATTGTAATTTTTTATTGAGTCGGATAAACACTCCAAACAGCCTGTCTGACGCTCGGAGGCGTCCGCATGGTCCTAAAGCACACCGTAGCCTAGTTTTATATCACATTCCAATGATAAAACTGGGGGGACAAAAATGCCATTTCAAAATGTGGGGGGACATGTCCCTCCTGTCCCCAGTGAAAGTTGCTCCCCTGCCTCACACATTCAAAGACCCACTGATGCGCACACACAAACACTCACACACACATACATTTGGGGGCAGTAAAACACACGCTTACACATGTGTACATAAGTTTCCTACACCTACACACTGACATTCATGCATGCACACTTTCTCACTTACAGAGAACCAACCATCAGGCCCTGGATGCTAGGTGAGGTTTCTGCTGAAAGAGCAACAGCACAAAACCTGTACAGTATTCACACTGCAATAGAAGACCCATGTTAGTACTATTCACCTCCACACCTTGCTAATGCTCTTCGACTTTCCTGTCAGCTGTCATTCATGGAGTTAGCCAGCATTATGGGAAGGTTTGGGTCAAGTAGCATACATAAGGGGTACAAATAAACTCTAGGATTTGATACAATCCCTGACAACAGCACAAACTCTAGGATTTGATACAATCCCTGACAACAGCACAAACTCTAGGATTTGATACAATCCCTGACAACAGCACAAACTCTAGGATTTGATACAATCCCTGACAACAGCACAAACTCTAGGATTTGATACAATCCCTGACAACAGCACAAACTCTAGGATTTGATACAATCCCTGACAACAGCACAATGTACTTCTGTCCTATAATTCTATATTATTAGCACACATGCAGCACAATGCTGCGCAACGCTGTCATTTGAATCAGGCCTGAGGTGGTGACTCATCATGGTTTCATTGATGGGTGTTGGCTCTTCTGTCCTTTTGGACTCTATGGAGACATAACACACACACACACACACGCACACACGCACCCACACACACGCACCCACACACAGTCCTCCAGTACTGTCACTTAAGGTCTTCACAGTGACACCAGATTTCACTCTGAAGTTTAGCAGCCACTCTAACTGTGAAAACCCAGAGAGAGAAACCAACCAGCCTTTCACTCAATGGTCCTACAGGGAATTTATAGTAGTAAAATTCCGCTTCCCTGTAGTTTTAGGGCCCGAGTGAGGAAACAGTATATCTCAGGGATATTAAAACCTTGGAAAGTCTCCCTCTTGTAGCTGTGAAATCTGAAAATAAACCATATTTCACAACAAAGCTTCCCTGTAGCTCTGAGGCCCAAGAGAGACTGTGCTGTATTAGTCAGTGAAAGCATCTCTGTAGCTTGAGGGCCAGACTGAAATGAACGCAGGATTTCCCAAACTCGGTCTTTGGGCCCCCTGGGTGCACATTTTTGTTTTTTGTCCTAGCACTAAACAGCTGCTTCAAATAATCAACTAATCATCAAGCTTTGATAATATGAATCAGCTGTGTAGTTTTATGGCAAAAAAACTAAACGTGCACCCCTTGGGGTCCCCAGGACTGAGTTTGGGAAACACTGAATTGGCATTGGGGGCAGATTGACAACTGTGAAATCAGAAAGAAACTGTATGTAACCATTGGGATTCCCTATAGCTTGAAGGCCTAACAAAGACTAAGGGCCCAAATCAATCAAAAATGGAAACTGGATTCCTGGAGAAAGTCAGTAAATTACATTCTCCCCACAAGGTGGGAAAGTGTGTTTAATGAATGTACTGCTGAGTTAGGGCTAGCTACAATCCCTAGAGCTGAAGAGCTGTGCTACAGCGTGATTGAAATGTTTAAGTAATTTCTGATTGAGCCGGAATATGCAGTGTTTACTGTGAATGCGGTCTCTGCGAATGTGTAAACTTTGCCTTTAAATTTCAATCATGCTGTAGCCCAGATCTTCAGCACTACGCATTGAATGGCTGCACATAATCCTTCAACACAAGCATTTTCAGATGTGTTTGACTTATCCCACAAATCTTGGGGCTGTGTTTGATTGGATGATATAAACCTTTGTATTTCATAGAGACTTTCTGATGTAAATACTCCTACAAAATCAATAATCACTCTTATCTCTGAAATTCAAATCAACTTTCAACAAACAAGAAGTAAATCCCAGCATTCCAACATCCCATATCTTTGAGAGACCATTGGGATTAAGGGTGCAGTAATTCACAATAAAGACCTTATCTGGGCGCCGTATTTCACAGTAAAATCAAGCCATGCCGATACTCTCATTACGCATACTTTACCTGGGCGATATCTGTGGCTCAGATTTTGGGACCCAGGTGTTAAATTAAAGGAGAGGCCTGGTGAAATATGAGCACAGGTTTTTAGAGGCATCCGTCTTCAGGCAGCTGCTACAGTGTTTTATCATGTCTCTCTCTGTCTCATTTCTCATAAAGATTCTGGCCCCATAAATTACCTCATCATGACACTGAATATTGATTGGGCCAAGATGGATGTCCACTGTGAGCTGAGCGATGTCCATACTCCCCAGTCTGTCTTGTTTTGGGGCTTAATTGAGTCATCTCTCTCTCTCACGCTCTCTATCTCTCTGTGTTTTGACTCGGTTCCACGTATTCCATTCCGTCCTCCCACGGTCCCACCAGCCTCCTCTGATATTTATTCAGTCACTATCCCAAAAAATAGAGAAGTATGGTGAAAGCTCCACAAGAATGGAGGACAAATATTACATCCATAATAATGTCAACAACACTGGTGGGCAGAACACACAAGCCTGCACAGACATATTGTAGCAAATTCAGGGGGTAGCCCCGACTGAGACTCGAACCCTGGTCCAGCGATTGTCTAGCCAACACCTTAACCATTACGTTAAGAGGTCCAAACCCCTTGATGAGGTCGCTACATTATGACGCCTAATGTATGCTCACACACTTAGCCTGCACAGTGCACATACACACGCTTAGGCTGCACAGTGCACATACACACGTTTAGCCTGTACAGTGCACATACACACGCTTTGCCTGCACACACAAACCTTCTGTATTGATGTACTGTAGGTTCCTAAGCTCAGGGGTTGGTCTTCCATCTCTCATCACGCTGTTTTGTTAGAAAATCCATCTTTGAAAACTGTTTCCAGATACAATATGTTACCATCCTGATCAGCTTACTTTAGCTAGCAGGAAAATGAACGTAACAGCCAAAAGGCGGCAGATGACATGTGACATTCACAGGCAGAACGAGCTCTGTCTATCCTCCTGCCTGTCCTTCTGTCTGTCCTCCTGCCATTCCCATTACTTTTTTCATGCTAATACACATGCACATTTATTATTTGAGTGCAATGACTTTATTTTGAACTTTTTTCTCCCCAATTGGTAGTTACAGTCTTGTCCCATCGCTGCAACTCCCCAATGGACTCGGGAGAGGCGAAGGTCGAGAGCACTGATTCTTGACACACACTGCTCGCTTAACCCGGAAGCCAGCTGCACCAATGTATCAGAGGAGTCACTGTACACCTGAAGACCAAAGTCAGCGTGCATGCACCCGGCCCTCACCGGGGTCGCTAGAGCGTGATGGGACAAGGACATCCCGGCCGGCCAAACCCTCCCCTAACCTGGATGACACTGGGCCAATTGTGTGCCTCCTCATGAATCTCCCGGTCACGGCCGGCTGCGACACAGCCCAGTATCAAACCCGGATCTGTAGTGACGGCGCTAACACTGCGATGCAGTACCTTAGACCGTTGCGCCACTCGGAGGCCATGAATGGGAAATATTGACACATGAAAGCCAGTGAAGCGCTCTGCCTGCCTTTCGGCATCTGTTAGCTGGCAGTATAAGGTAGAAGTCATGTCAATGGAGTTTGAAGGGCAGGAGAAAGGCTACCTTTCCCCTGGCCTCCTTGTGCATTTTGTAACACATCACCACACATTTTGGAAGTAAGTACTAGTTCAGAAATGTTGTGCAGAAAAGACATGATGAAACATGAATATGACAAAATGATTATTAATTAAATGTATATTTTTCATTACAGTTATTTTTATTTCTGCCTGCCCCGACATCACTGCAACACACACTGGGACTGGGATGTGTGTTTATCACTCCAACCCCCACCCCTCCAATCCCCATCTTATATTGTTGCTAAGGGGATGAGGAGAGGGTGCTGCTGATTGTTTAGCAGCCATACTTACAGACCCAGCCACCTGCTTAGCACTGCCACTACATTACACTACAAAGAGCCTGAGGGAGAGGGCAGCTAGGGCCCTCACACGGAGACTCCTCTCACACTCACACTGTCATTAAGAGGACGAGAGGGGACAACATTGTCAAACGCAGAGGGGGTGGTGTGTGTGGGAGAGGCTGAGTGTGCGTGTGTATGTGTGTGTGTGTGTGTGTTAGAGAAAGAAAGAATTTGAAAACAAATACAATTTTGATAAACTCCCATATCTATAAGGTGAAATACCACAATGTGCCATCACAGCAGCAAGATGTGTGACCTATTGCCACAAGAAAATTATACTTATTTTCCCTTTTGTATTTGCACATTGTTACAACACTTTAAAGTCTTTAGCCAGAACTATGTCTTTATTCTTTTGAAACGTGAGTAATGTTTACTGTTCATTTCTGATTTTAAGTTTATTTAACTTTTGTTTATTACAGCTGCACCATCGAGAGCATTCTGACGGGTTGCGTCACTGCCTAGTATGGCAACTGCTCGGCCTCCGACCGCAAGGCACTACAGAGGGTAGTGCGTACAGCCCAGTACATCACTGGGGCCAAGCTTCCTGCCATCCAGGACCTCTATACCAGGCGGTGTCAGAGGAAGGCCCTAAAAATTGTCAAAGACTCCAGGCACCCTAGTCATAGACTTTTCTCTCTGCTACCGCAGTGCAAGAGGTACCGGAGCGCCAAGTCTAGGTCCAAAAGGCTTCTAAACAGCTTCTACCCCCAAGCTATATGACTCCTAAACAGCTAATCAAATGGCTACCCAGACCATTTGCATTGCCCCCCCCCCCCTCCCACTTTGCTGCTAATCTCTGTTATTATCCACTTTAATAACTCTACCTACATGTACATAATTACTTCAATTACCTCAATTACCTTCACGACGGTGCCCCCGCACATTGACACTGTACCGGTACCCCCTATATATTGACGTTGACTCTGTACCGGTACCCCCTGTAAATAGCCCCACTATTGTTATTTACTTGTAAATAAGCATTTCACTGTAAAACACCTGTTGTATTCGGCGCATGTGACAAATGACATTTTATTTGATTCATCTATTTGACTTGTTTTGGCAATGTAAACATGTTTCCCATGCCAATAAAGCCCTTTCAATTGAATTGAACATCTGAGCACCCCCCCCCCCCCCCCCCCCCCGTCAGCCCTCATGAGGACCAACTAGGTTCACCCAGCGTGCCCTAGACCTTCTGAGGACCAACTAGGTTCACCCAGCCACACAATAATACACCCAGCGCACCCTAGACCTTCTGTCTGAGGACCAACTAGGGTCACCCAGCCACACAATAATACACACAGGTACAAACAACCTGAGAGCACAGCAGGAAAGGGTGGCCACAGCACTCAAGGGAGTGATTGAAAAAGCTTATTCTACTTTCCCCAACACAAGTGGTTATCTCAACCTTGCTACCATGAAAAGACGTCTACCCTGCTATCATACAGCGGTTAAACACAAGTATTTAATGTGACGGTGCCTAAAAACCTAAATACATGATCAAATACAAATCTTCGAGTCAACTATTAAAGACTACCAGAACCCACTGGATTCTGCAATTACCTTGAATGAACTACAGGACAAAATAAAAACCCTCCAACCCAAAAAGGCCTGTGGTGTTGAAGGTATCCTCAATTAAATGATAAAATATACAGACAACTAATTCCAATTGGCTATACTAAAACTCTTTAACATCATCCTTAGCTCTGGCATCTTCCCCAATATTTGGAACCAAGGACCGATCACCCCAATCCACAAAAGTGGAGACAAACTTGACCCCAATAACTACAGTGGGATATGCGTCAACAGCAACCTTGGGAAAATCCTCTGCATTATCATTAACAGCAGACTCATACATTTCCTCAGTGAAAACAATGTACTGAGCAAATGTCAAATTGGCTTCTTACCATTATTATTGTACGACAGACCACGTATTCACCCTGTACACCCTAATTGACAAACAAACAAACCAAAACAAAGGCAAAGTCTTCCCATGCTTTGTTGATTTCAAAAAAGCTTTTGACTCAATTTGGCATGAGGGTCTGATATACAAATTGATAGAAAAGGGTGTTGGGGGGAAAACATACGACATTATAAAATCCATGTAGACAAACAACAATTGTGCGGTTAAAATAGGCAAAAAACACACACTTCTTCCCACAGGGCCATGGGGTGAGACAGGGATGCAGCTTAAGCCCCACCCTCTTCAACATATATATCAACGAATTGGCGAGGGCACTAGAACAGTCTGCAGCACCCAGCATCACCCTACTAGACTCTGAAGTCAAATGTCTATTGTTTACTGATGATCTGGTGCTTTTGTCACCAACGAAGGAGGTCCTACAGCAGCATCTAAATAATCTGCACAGATTCTGCCAGACCTGGGCCCTGACAGTAAATCTCAGTAAGACCAAAATAATGGTGTTCCAAAAAAAGTCCAGTTGCCAGCGCCACAAATACAAATTCCATCTAGACACCGTTGCCCTAGATCACACAAAAAAACTATACATGCCTCGGCCTAAACATCAGCGCCACAGGTAACTTCCACAAAGCTGTGAACAATCTGAGAGGCAAGGCAAGATGGGCCTTCTATGCCATCAAAAGGAACATACAATTTGGCATACCAATTAGGATCTGGCTAAAAATACTTGAATCAGTTATAGAACCCATTGCCCTTTATGGTTGTGAGGTCTGGGGTCCGCTCACCAACCAATAATTCACAAAATGGGACAAACACCAAATTGAGACTCTGCGTGCAGAATTCTGCAAAAATATCCTCTGTGTACAATGTAAAACACCAAATAATGCACGCAGAGCAGAATTATCCCGATACTCGCTAATTATCAAAATCCAGAAAAGAGCTGTTAAATTCTACAACCACCTAAAACGAAGCAATTCCCAAACCTTCCACAATAAAGCCATCACCTACAGAGAGATGAACCTGGAGAAGAGTCACCTAAGCAAGCTGGTCTGGGGCTCTGTTCACAAACAGACCCCTCAGGGCCCCTGGACAGCAACACAATTAGACCCAACCAAATCATGAGAAAACAAAAAGATAATTACTTGATACATTGGAAAGAATGAACAAAAAACAGAGCAAACTAGAATGCTATTTGGCCCTAAACAGAGAGTACAGAGTGGCAGAATACCTGACCACTGTGACTGACCGAAAATTAAGGAAATCTTTGACTATGTACAGACTCGGTGAGCATAGCCTCGTTATTGAGAAAGGCCGCCGTAGGCAGACATGGCTCTCAAGAGAAGACAGGCTATGTGCACACTGCCCACAAAAGGAGGTGGAAACGGAGCTGCACTTCCTAACCTGCCAAATGTATGACCATATTAGAGACTCATATTTCCCTCAGATTACACAGATCCACAAAGAATTAAAAAACAAATCCGATTTTGATAAACTCCCATATCTACTAGGTTAAAATCCCAGTGTGCCATTGTAAATACAACCCATATATGACATTTGTAATGTTTTTATTATATTGGAACTTCTGTGAGTGTAATGTTTACCGTTCATTTTATTCTTTATTTCACTTTTGTATATGATCTACTTCACAGGGAGAGATGGAGGACAAAGGGAGAGAGACAGAGAGAAGTATGAAAAAGTGTCCCATCTCCTGCTGCTTTTCACCATGCTGACTAATGACCTATCACCTCCCACGAGCCCCATCAACCCCCCCCCCCCCCCCCCCCTCCTCACGCCATCCATACCCTCCCCTAACCACCCAGGACTCTGAGGGAGTGGGAGGAGGAGGGGTGGGGTTGTGATGTCCATGATAGGTCTTTAGATTAACCACATCGCTGTATAACACAAAGAGCCGCTCTGGCTGAGCTCCCTTCCAACAAAACAACTCTCCCCCTCTACCTCTCCTCCCTCCCCCCTGCTAGTGAGCCTGTGCGTAATGAGGGGGTGGAGCCGTGATATCACGAGGACAGAACAAAAAGACTTGTTGCCGTCCTCTCCTCTCCTTTCCTCATAAAGACTTGTTGCCATCCTCTCATTTCCTCATAAAGACTTGTTGCCATCCTCTCATTTCCTCATAAAGACTTGTTGCCGTCCTCTCCTCTCCTCCCCTCATAAAGACTTGTTGCCGTCCTCTCCTCATAAAGACTTGTTGCCGTCCTCTCCTTTCCTCATAAAGACTTGTTGCCGTCCTCTCCTCTCCTCATAAAGACGTGTTGCCATCCTCTCCTCATAAAGACTTGTTGCCATCCTCTCCTCATAAAGACTTGTTGCCGTCCTCTCCTTTCCTCATAAAGACTTGTTGCCATCCTCTCCTTTCCTCATAAAGACTTGTTGCCGTCCTCTCCTTTCCTCATAAAGACTTGTTGCCGTCCTCTCCTTTCCTCATAAAGACTTGTTGCCGTCCTCTCCTTTCCTCATAAAGACTTGTTGCCATCCTCTCCTTTCCTCATAAAGACTTGTTGCCATCCTCTCCTCATAAAGACTTGTTGCCATCCTCTCCTTTCCTCATAAAGACTTGTTGCCGTCCTCTCCTTTCCTCATAAAGACTTGTTGCCGTCCTCTCCTCTCCTCATAAAGACTTGTTGCCATCCTCTCCTTTCCTCATAAAGACTTGTTGCCGTCCTCTCCTTTCCTCATAAAGACTTGTTGCCGTCCTCTCCTTTCCTCATAAAGACTTGTTGCCGTCCTCTCCTTTCCCCATAAAGACTTGTTGCCATCCTCTCATTTCCATATAAAGACTTGTTGCCATCCCCTCATTTCCATATAAAGACTTGTTGCCATCCTCTCCTTTCCATATAAAGACTTGATGCCATCCTCTCCTTTCCTCATAAAGACTTGTTGCCATCCTCTCCTCATAAAGACTTGTTGCCGTCCTCTCCTCATAAAGACTTGTTGCCGTCCTCTCCTTTCCTCATAAAGACTTGTTGCCGTCCTCTCCTCTCCTCATAAAGACTTGTTGCCATCCTCTCATTTCCTCATAAAGACTTGTTGCCGTCCTCTCCTCTCCTCCCCTCATAAAGACTTGTTGCCGTCCTCTCCTCATAAAGACTTGTTGCCGTCCTCTCCTTTCCTCATAAAGACTTGTTGCCGTCCTCTCCTCTCCTCATAAAGACGTGTTGCCATCCTCTCCTCATAAAGACTTGTTGCCATCCTCTCCTCATAAAGACTTGTTGCCGTCCTCTCCTTTCCTCATAAAGACTTGTTGCCATCCTCTCCTTTCCTCATAAAGACTTGTTGCCGTCCTCTCCTTTCCTCATAAAGACTTGTTGCCGTCCTCTCCTTTCCTCATAAAGACTTGTTGCCATCCTCTCCTTTCCTCATAAAGACTTGTTGCCATCCTCTCCTCATAAAGACTTGTTGCCATCCTCTCCTTTCCTCATAAAGACTTGTTGCCGTCCTCTCCTTTCCTCATAAAGACTTGTTGCCGTCCTCTCCTCTCCTCATAAAGACTTGTTGCCATCCTCTCCTTTCCTCATAAAGACTTGTTGCCGTCCTCTCCTTTCCTCATAAAGACTTGTTGCCGTCCTCTCCTTTCCTCATAAAGACTTGTTGCCGTCCTCTCCTTTCCCCATAAAGACTTGTTGCCATCCTCTCATTTCCATATAAAGACTTGTTGCCATCCCCTCATTTCCATATAAAGACTTGTTGCCATCCTCTCCTTTCCATATAAAGACTTGATGCCATCCTCTCCTTTCCTCATAAAGACTTGTTGCCATCCTCTCCTCATAAAGACTTGTTGCCGTCCTCTCCTCATAAAGACTTGTTGCCGTCCTCTCCTTTCCTCATAAAGACTTGTTGCCGTCCTCTCCTCTCCTCATAAAGACTTGTTGCCATCCTCTCCTTTCCTCATAAAGACTTGTTGCCGTCCTCTCCTTTCCTCATAAAGACTTGTTGCCATCCTCTCCTTTCCTCATAAAGACTTGTTGCCATCCTCTCCTTTCCTCATAAAGACTTGTTGCCATCCTCTCCTTTCCTCATAAAGACTTGTTGCCGTCCTCTCCTTTCCTCATAAAGACTTGTTGCCGTCCTCTCCTTTCCTCATAAAGACTTGTTGCCGTCCTCTCCTTTCCTCATAAAGACTTGTTGCCGTCCTCTCCTTTCCTCATAAAGACTTGTTGCCGTCCTCTCCTCTCCTCATAAAGACTTGTTGCCGTTCTTTCCTCATAAAGACTTGTTGCCGTCCTCTCCTTTCCTCATAAAGACTTGTTGCCATCCTCTCATTTCCATATAAAGACTTGTTGCCATCCTCTCATTTCCATATAAAGACTTGTTGCCATCCTCTCATTTCCATATAAAGACTTGATGCCATCCTCTCCTTTCCTCATAAAGACTTGTTGCCATCCTCTCCTCATAAAGACTTGTTGCCGTCCTCTCCTTTCCTCATAAAGACTTGTTGCCGTCCTCTCCTTTCCTCATAAAGACTTGTTGCCGTCCTCTCCTTTCTTCATAAAGACTTGTTGCCGTCCTCTCCTTTCCTCATAAAGACTTGTTGCCGTCCTCTCCTTTCCTCATAAAGACTTGTTGCCGTCCTCTCCTTTCCTCATAAAGACTTGTTGCCGTCCTCTCCTCTCCTCATAAAGACTTGTTGCCGTCCTCTCCTCTCCTCATAAAGACTTGTTGCCGTCCTCTCCTCTCCTCTCCTCATAAAGACTTGTTGCCGTCCTCTCCTCTCCTCATAAATACTTGTTGCCGTCCTCTCCTTTCCTCATAAAGACTTGTTGCCGTCCTCTCCTTTCCTCATAAAGACTTGTTGCGCTCTTAATTCTCCAGAGAGTATTTTCTCCGTATCTTTTCTCCTTATCCTTCTGTTCTCACTTTTCATTTAAAAGACACGTGGATCTATTTGATCTACTCCAAAGTACTCTATTATTGTCTTAGTGAGAGGGGACACATTATCAGTCCCAAATCAACTTCTAACCCCTTCCCCTGGACACATGGATCTGAAAGGATGGCTATAACGTGGTTATAGCTCCACCTAGCCTTCCTGTGGGCTCAGTGAAGAGGTTTTCCACCACATTGTTTCCACCTATTCTATCCTTTGAGATAGGTGTATACCCTCATGAAAAAAGTACTACCGAATTACTATACAAAAACTATTTGTGCAGTGGTGACCATGTAGATTTTTGTAAGAATGGTGTGGTTTATACTACTCAAGATACACAAGTAGAGTTTTGTAGTATTCAGTAGGAAAACAGTTGTTTCCAGTAGTAATCAGGTAAAGACTTCTACTACTTGACGTTTGTTGTAAATAAGTAGTCAAAACACTACAGCTTCACTACACAGGCTTTTCAATAGCAATCATGTCGTTTTTACTACTTGTTTGTATAGTGAAAAACTACAGCCAGACTACATCTGCTTATCAGTAGCGATCATTACAGTTTTGCAGCTTGTAGCCTCTGTTTTCAATTCAAATCAATTTAAGGGCTTAATTGGCATGGGAAACATGTTTACATTGCCAAAGAAAGTGAAATAGATAATAAACACAAGTCAAATAAACAATACCTTTTTTTACAGTAAACATTATACTCACAAAAGTTCCAAAAGAATAAAGATATTTCAAATGTCATGTGTTATCATGCTAGCTAATAAGTATAGTACATTCGGATTATATTCAGACCCCTTCCCTTTTTCCACATTTTGTTGCGTTTCATCCTTATTCTAAAATAGATTTTTTTTAAACTCAATCTACACACAATAACCCATAATGACAAAGCAAAAACAGAAATACCTTATTTACATAAGTATTCAGACCCTTTGCTATGAGACTCGAAATTGAGCTCAAGTGCATCCTGTTTCCATTGATCATCAGGGAGATGTTTCTACAACTTGATTTGAGTCCACTTGTGTTAAATTAAATTGATTGGACATGATTTAAAAAGGCACACACCTGACTATATAAGATCATACAGTTGACAGTGCATGTCAGAGCAAACACCAAGCCATGAGGTCGAAGGAATGTCCTTAGAGCTCAGAGACAGGATTGTTTCAAGACACCGATCTGGGGAAGGGTACCAAAACATTTCTGCAGCATTGAAGGTCCACAGGAACAAAGTGGCCTCCATCATTCTTAAATGGAAGAAGATTGGAACCACCCACACACTCTTCTTAGAACTGAGCAATCGGGGGAGAAGGGCCTTGGTCATTGAGGTGACCAAGAACCCAATGGTCACTCTGAAAGAGCTCCAGAGTTCGTCGGGAGAACCTTCCAGAAGGACAACCATCTCTGCAGCACTCTACCATAAAGCCTGATTGGTGGAGAGGCCAGATGGAAGCCACTCCTCAGTAAAAGGCACATGACAGCCCGCTTGGAGTTTGCCAAAAGGCACCTAATTGCTCTCAGACCACAAGAGCAATTAGAGACAAGTCAGGATCGAGGGAAGATTAACGGAACAAAGTACAGAGAGATCCTTGATAAAAATCTGCTCCAAAACGCTAAGGACCTCAGACTGGAGCAAAGGTTAACCTTTCAACAGGACAACAACCCTAAGACAACACAGGAGTGGCTTCGGGACAAGTCTCTGAATGCCCTTGAGTGGCCCAGCCAGAGCCCGGACTTGAACACGATTGAACATCTCTGGAGAGACCTGAAAATAGCTGTGCAGTAACGCTCGCCATCCAACCTGACAGAGCTTTAGAGGATCTGCAGATAAGAATGGGAGAAACTCCAAATATAGGTGTGCCAAGCTTGTAGTGTCATACCCAAGAAGACTTGAAGTTGTAATTGCTTCCAAAGGTGCTTCAACAAAGTACTGAGTAAAGGGTCTGAATCCTTATGTAAATATGATATTTCCGTTCTTTAAAAGATTGGACATTTCTTTAAAAATACATTTTAGAACAAGGCTGTAACCTAACAAATTGTGGAAAAAGTCAAGGGGTCTGAATACTTTCCGAATTCACTGTAAGTACTGTAGGTCTACGTCAATTAGCATAAGCCTGCCCGAAAAATAAGATTATGCAACAATTCAATTATTCAAAATGAACTTGCCCAAAGTGAAGCAATAAGGCGCAATAAAAATCACACAATACCCTTTAATATTTACTTATAATCCATGTTAGGCTACTATATAATAAAACGGTAGGCCTGCCTGAACTTTTGGATTGAGAATCTCCACGTGCACCTGTGAACGGACTTCAAATGGCAAAAGGTTTTCTGGGCCACATTCCGTTGCAGACAGAAATGTCACGAATAGCGACGACGTGATTCCTTATCGAACATGTCAGAGGCATGTTTGTTTGACATAGCATATATATTTCGGGAACTTTACAAAACGTGTAATCTGGTGGTGGAACGAGGAACAAGGCATAGAAGTACAGCATATGATCTTTTACCAAAGATGTAGTTTATACTGCACACTAGGTTACACCAAAGTGGGTCAGTAGATGTTCTATTTTTCTTGCTGCTTTACCTCTGCATCAAAGCTGCCTTGTATTGTGGTAATATTCTCAGACGATTGTGTAGTGCACTGGGTAACACTTTACTATAAGGTACCCTTTAATGGGGGGTCATTTCTAGACAGACATTAACAAACAACTTTGGTGCTTGTGAATGACTGGGTTTACATACGGCTGACCCTTTTCAACAGTGTTACCATGCATGCTTTGGTGGACTACTGTGCCCAGAGAGGGGTAAGCACGAGAATAAATTACACCATGGTGTTGTCCCAAACCTTTATTGCAGCCCCTCAACAGAACATTTACAGAAACTGTGACAGTCATCCAACCCTGCATACAGGATGCATTTTCACAATCATTTAAAAACCTTTTAGCCTGTACAGCAGGATACTACGTAAACCTCTGACATGTTTTTCTGTGTGTGAACTTCTGTTCATATGTGAACTGCAATTTGAGATTGTAGTGATGTTTTCTGTTATTGCTAGTTGTGCAATGGCTTCCCCTTGGAGTTAATCAAGTCTGTTCTGAGCAGCAGTGCCCACCTTTCACGTATGGCTTTCAAAAAAGTTGAACACTTTCTTTAAAATTCAGAAAAATATTTTTAATCCTAGAAAGTGTATTTTTATTTAAAAATCTAGAACAGATCTCGTAAAGTTTTGTATAATGTAAAATTAACACCACGTTAAAAATTCACATCAACTTCAAAAGTGTTAGGGAATAGAAAAATACCCATTAGTGTTATAGAAAAAAGACAAAAAATGTACTAAAAACTATATTGCAACCACTTGACTTGTTTTATATGTCAAAACAAACCGTCCACCCCCCAGAAAAGATTTGCATTGCAGCATTTCCTACAGTCCATCACATTAAATCAGCATCATATCATCTGGCCCCTTAATACCACAATGCACAGAAAACTGCTACAATGGAAAGATTTAAAAAATAAAACACACCAATTTGAATTCACAGAAACATTACGGAGGAGTTTGAACACAGACTAAACACGTAACTCCTTCAAAATAATAAACATGATCTTAACCCTCCAGCCTCAAGTCCAGATCACGAGCTAGCATTGTCCTTGTAGTAAAAACAACAATGACAACCTTAATGACAATAACGTCAATAGTAAATGCTAGCCAAATTCGAGTTGGGTGTGGTTAGGATATTAGTTAACAGGTTACACAGTCACGTTCCATTCTAGACGTACTACAGCATTTCTCTTTGAGCAGTTGGTTACAGCTGGTTTTAGGGGCTTGTTGACGCAGACTTTTTTGTTTAAGTGTATTGAATTATGAATTTGGATGAATCAGATTCCTGTTGGACCAGGTGTGTGTGTGTGTGGCAGACCTATTGGGAGGACCTGGGACACACACTGCACAGCAGTCAGGAGTGCCTGTTTCACCAGGAGACTGGGTGGGGTTGTGTCAGACCGTTAGCCCAGAGCAGCTACATCCACACTGAGCTAAACCTAAGAGTTACGACCATATACTCGGACACCCTGCCCTTCCCTCATCTCCCTGTGTTGTTTATGTATCTGTTTTTCCCAGAACAAAATAACATACGCCAACATATCTTCCATTTGGAGAGTTTACTTCCAACCGAAATACTGTCCAAAAGTGACAAAAGAAAGTTTCAATAAAATAAAACTCGCATTGCTGGAAAATAAATGTGTTCCCATAGATCCTAAGAAATACAAAAAGATGTTCACTTGTTGTGGCTCGAGGCCTGAGTGAGTCAAAAACACTTTCAGTACTTAAGAAATATCAGAGTGAGAGGTACTAGGAGTTGGAACAAACAAAAATGAAATGAGGAAGAGTCTCAAACACATCTTAATGAGAACTACGGCTAATAGGGATTGTTTTCCAAAGCGATATGTCTACAGACACACAGTCGCACGCACACACAAAACATCTACACACATTCTCAGTCATACACACTAAAGCACACACACACTCGCCCAACACGTCACCTGACTTGTCCGAGTTTACCTTCCACGTGTAGTAGACTCACTACATACTGGTAATACAAAACTTAGAGTGAAATTGCCACGAAAGATCAGTGCAGCTTTGCATAATACCTTCACGCTTAACAAAAAAAACATAAAAAATGTTGAAGTTCTGACCCACGATTCAACAGGGTGAAAGCACACTGCTGAACTCGGTTCAGACATGTGAAGATCTTTCACTAGCAAAGCAACACGTGCCTCTGCTTGTTATACACAGGAAAGGAAAAACAACCTACAACTCACATGATCACATGATACTTTCCATTACAGGAAATGGGAATTCTTTAAACTAAAAAACGTGGAAACAAAGTAGAACAGAAAAGAAAACAAAAAGGCAAGAGAGAAAAACAACATACTAATCAAACAAGTAATGGAACAGTGAGATTTTACACTAATGGAAGAAAAACGTAATTCTGAGTGTGTGAGTGAAAAAACGGAGACAGTGGCGAAAGTCGTGGCAACGCTACTCTTTCTCTGGAGGTGGGGAAGCACGGCTGCACGTGCTCAGTGGGCTGGTCCTCGCTCCGTCTTACTGCGCTGAGACCGCAGGCTCTACGTTTCTATGGGAAGAAGATAGTGAGGTCAGTAAGTGACAGTGACTGAGGACAACAGCAGAATTCAAATCAAAGTTATCATTCAATTTAGTTCATATTTCAATTACAATCTTGTAGAGAAAATATTGAGACAACATAATGTACTAATACAATGTATATGATTACTACATCATTACTACAAAATGACAGCACAATAATTTTGATAAAAACAGAATTGATGCCCTCCATTTCAGTTCTACTCACATCATAAGTAATCTTGCAATAAGTTGTTTAATAGGATCAATAAATCCCCTTAAACAATATGAAAATATGTCAAATGAGTGGAATTGCCCAAGCCATTTTATAAACTGTTTCATAAACCAGCCTCAAGGGGGAGCTACAGCCTACACTACAAATAGCTGCACTGGCCTCCATTACACACCACAAGGAAGAGTTAGGGGAAAGCCTAAACGGGATCCTTGGGACATCCCACCTGATGTAAGTAACCCCATTGAAGTTGAAATTTACGAGTTAAGTTTAAGTAAGGGTCAGGGTAAGGATCACGGCTAGCACTAGCTGAGAGTTAAGTCCTTTGAACAAAACCTATCTTGATAGGATTAATCCACTGACCAATAATTGCAGTCAACATTGCTTACACAAAGTCCATATTAAGCTTCAACACAACACAATAAAACCATAACGCCAAATAGTGTGACCAATCTGTCTTCTCTTTGGCAGGACGTGCCATAAGGCCTACACATTATAGACAACACTACCTATTGATCAAGCGTTTCCTACCTGGCATGGGCTTCGAAGTCAGGAAAATCTTATCGTACAATATACACAGACAGGCTATTTTTTGTCTGCTGTGGAAACAAGTCCAAAGGTCAGACTCACTGGAAAAGCTGGGTTTCTAGGGACACGTTTTCTTAGATAGCATGATACAATACTGTATTATACTGTACTGCTGATTAATATCCAAAGGGAAAACTATCTATTAAACAATGATTATGTACTCAGTATAGTAGGGCTACATCCAGCTGGAAAATGTAGATTCTGTGAAATGTTGATTCTTAGTTCAAGTTTACCTGTTGGTGCATCTTCAATCTGTTCTTCTACTTCGGTATGCTCTTCTGTAGAAACAAAACAAACCACAGCTGGAACTAAAAGACAGCTTCAACAGTCTTGAGTACACTACAGAGCAGAAAGACATGCTTTCAGAGAACAGGACCAATGGCCACTATGAAAGAATACAACACAGAGAGAAGAGCTGTTCCTAGTTAGGACACTGGACTGAGTTATCTTAGCACCAACCTGTGAACTCCTCAAATGGCTCATCAAATTCATCTACCTCCTCTGCAACAGAAAAGCAACAGTTGCAGTTAGTTGAGGGAGAGACAGAGACAGAAAGAGAGAGAGACATACAGACACACAGAGAGACAGAGACACAGAGAGAGAGACGCAGAGACACAGAGAGACAGAGACACAGAGAGACAGAGACAGACACAGAAAGAAAGAGACACAGAGAGAGACGCAGAGACACAGAGAGACAGACAGAGAGAAAGAGACAGAGAGAGAGACGCAGAGACAGAGAGAAAGAGAGACAGAGAGAGAGACATACAGACACACAGAGAGACAGAGACACAGAGAGAGAGAGACGCAGAGACACAGAGAGACAGAGACAGACACAGAAAGAGACACAGAGAGAGACGCAGAGACACAGAGAGACAGACAGAGAGAAAGAGACAGAGAGAGAGACGCAGAGACACAGAGAGAAAGAGACAGACACAGAGAGAGACACAGAGAGAGACGCAGAGACACAGAGAGAAAGAGACAGAGAGAGACGCAGACACAGAGAAAGAGACACAGAGAGAGACGCAGAGAGAAAGAGACACAGAGAGAAAGAGACAGAGAGAGACGCAGAGACAGAAAGAGACACAGAGAGAGACGCAGAGAGAAAGAGACACAGAGAGAAAGAGACACAGAGAGAGAGACGCAGAGACAGAGAGAAAGAGACAGAGAGAAAGAGACACAGAGAGAAAGAGACACAGAAAGAGAGACGCAGAGAGAAAGAGACACAGAGAGAGAGACGCAGACACACAGAGAAAGAGACACAGAGAGAGACACAGAGAGAGAGACAGAGACAGAGAGAGAAAAAGACACAGAGAGGGACACAGAGAGAGGCACAGAGAGAGAGAAAGACACAGAGATAAAGACACACAGAGAAAAAGACACACAGAGAGAAAGAGAGCACTGAAGAAAGAATGAAAGCAAATTACATTCACGGTTGCAACATCTGGAGGTACAGCTGAAGTTGGAAGTTTACATACACTTAGGTTGGAGTCATTAAAACTCGTTTTTCAACCACTCCACAAACTTCTTGTTAACAAACTACAGTTTTGGCAAGTCTGTTAGGACATTACTTTGTGCATGACACAAGTCATTTTTCAAACAATTGTTTACAGACAGATTATTTCACTTATAATTCACTGTATCACAATTCCAGTGCGTCAGAAGTTTACATATACTAAGTTGACTGTGCCTTTAAACAGCTTGGAAAATTCCAGAAAATGATGTCATGGCTTTAGAAGCTTCTGATAGGCTTGACATCAATGGAAAATCAAACAAAATCTGCCAAGACCTCAGAAAAAATATTGTAGACCTCCACAAGTCTGGTTCAGCAAGGAAGAAGCCACTGCTCCAAAACCGCCATAAAAAAACCAGACTACGGTTTGCAACTGCACATGGGGACAAAGATTGTACTTTTTGGAGAAATTTCCTCGTCTGATGAAACAAAAATAGAACTGTTTGGCCATAATGACCATCGTTATGTTTGGAGGAAAAAGGGGGATGCTTGCAAGCCGAGAACACCATCCCAACCGTGAAGCACGGGGGTGGCAGCATCATGTTGTGGGGGTGCTTTGCTGTAAGAGGGACTGGTGCACTTCACAAAATAGATGGCATCATGAGGATGGACAATTATGTGGATATATTGAAGCAACATCTCAAGACATCAGTCAGGAAGTTAAAGCTTGGTTGCAAATGGGTCTTCCAAATGGACAATGACCCCAAGCATACTTCCAAAGTTGTGGAAAAATGGCTTAAGGACAACAAAGTCAAGGTATTGGAGTGGCCATCACAAAGCCCTGGCCTCAATCCTGTAGAACATTTGTGGGCAGAACTGAAAAAGCGTGTGCGAGCAAGGAGGCCTACAAACCTGACTCAGTTACACCAGCTCTGTCAGGAGGAATGGGCCAAAATTCACCCAACTTATTGTGGGAAGTTTGTGGAAGGCTACCTGAAATGTTTGACCCAAGTTAAACAATTTAAAGGCAATGCTACCAAATACTAATTGAGTGTATGTAAACTTCTGACCCACTGGGAATGTGATGTCAGAAATAAAAGCTGAAATAAATCATTCTCTCTACTATTATTCTGACATTTCACATTCTTAAAATAAAGTGGTGATCCTAACTGACATAAGACGGAGAATTTTTACTAGGATTAAATCTCAGGAATTGTGAAAAACTGAGTTTAAATATATTTGGCTAAGGTGTATGTAAACTTCCGACTTCAACTGTATATGCTTGCATGTGCTCATATGTAGTCACACACACACACACACACACACACACAAACACCTACCTGGAAGCTCTTCCTGAAGAGCTTCCTCCTCTTGAGTTTCTTCTGATTCAGCTTCTACTTCCTGTTCAGACTCTTCTTCTTCTGCTGCTTCTTCTTCTTCTACCTCTTCTTTGGGGCAAAGCAACAATAGATATAAGAAAACACCATTATTTTACAAAACACTGATTGAATCTATTATTTTCCAAAAGGTGACATAAGCAATAAAAACGGACAGGAGACGTTGAGTGCCCTTTTCACTACCCCAAGATGAGATGTGAGAAGGGCCTGTGCATGATCTCTCTACATACATGTAGCTATTCTCAGCAGATAATGTGTCATACACTTCAGCAATGCAGTACCTGGCGTTCAACACTGCTCGTTCTGAGAGCAGTGTGAAGAAAAATGACTCGTCAGCACTTGAAAGGATTTTTGGTTCAATACTTTTTAGACCCAGATTAAGCCTACCTGGAATAAAAACCTATTGTTCTGTTCTGGATTATCTTTCCTTACCCTCTTCTGCTAGTGCTGCCTCCTCTTCCAATGTCTCCTCTGCTGCTGGCTCCTTCTCCACAGCTTCCTCGTCAACTGGTGCAGCCTCTTCTTCTGCGGGGTTGGCCTCTTCCTCAACAGCCTGTTCCACGGCAGCGACTTCCCAATCAACTGGGACGGCTTCCTCTTCAACGGGTGCATCCTCTTCCTCCTCAGGTGTGGCCTCTTCATCAACCACCTCCTCAACAGGTTCATCTTCTTCATCCTCAGGTGCGGCTTCCTCCTTGACTGGGGCGGCTTCCTCTACAACCCCTTCCTCAACGGGGGCAGCCTCTTCCTCGAAGGTCTCTTCTACAGTGGCAACTACCTCCTCCACAGGGGCAGCCTCTTCTTCAACTGGTACGGCCTCCTCAATAACCTCCTCCTCCTCCTCATCCTCTGGCTCATCCTCCAGTACTTCGGGCTCTTCCTCGATTTGAGGCTCATCCTCCTCCATTTGAGGCTCATCCTCCTCCATTTGAGGCTCATCCTCCTCGAAGTGAGCAGAATCCTCCTTGAAGGGAAAAGAATGCTCCTCGAAGGGAGAAAAATCATCCTCCAGAACTTCGGGCTCTTCCTCAAAGATTTCAGGCACATCCACCTCAGGCTCTTCCTCCTCAACAACCTCAGGCTCTGGAGGGAAAAGACAGTGTTAAGCAATTTAGCTGATAACGTGGATTTCCTGACAAAGCCAACTAAAGCAAGTTTGAACATGACACTAAGTTATACGAGTCTATGATATTGGTTGACATTTTTTCATTTTAAACTTGACAATTTCAAGCCACAATCCATTCAAACATCTTAGAAAATGTTGTCAGGCTCACACACACACCTGGTGGGAAAGCAGCAGCTTCCTCTGCTTTGGCGGCCTCGATCACTTCTTCAACAACGTGTTCTGGTGTGGATGAAGCAAGGGGCAGCGGGGAGAGATAAGGGGGCAGAGGGGAACAGTTAAGACCATCCACCTGGTCATTAACTTGAACTAAGGCATTACCTGGCATACTTCATAGTCTTCCTCTAGCACAGAACATTTCAAATGTCTTCCTTGAGACACATTTAAGAAACTGCTAAGTTTGTGTGTCAATAAAGAATAAGAAAGTCAAAAAAGTGTATGCTCCTTTATTAAAAGCTCAAATAAATCATGAACCTCTAGACCTACAGTACAGAAACTGCTGACTAAAACCATGGTAGGTATAGCTCTGGTACATTAGCTTGTATTATGTCACAACAGGTACAGGTGTCTAATAGTCTAGTAGGTGAAAGCATCTCGTGTACACAGCAGTGCCAGGTATTTGGAAAAAACTGATTATCAGAGCCAATGGATAAATGGTAGACGAGGCCTATGTCCCCTCAACCAATGACAGCCCCTCTGGGGAAACATGTGTAGACTGGACAGGTGGCAGACATATGGAATAAATAGAGTCTACATGTTTGTACAATGATTTTACTGATTAACTCTTGACATAGATAGCTACAGAAGCACCATGTGGGTGTCTGGTGGTGGACACAGTCCTACTGAGGCCAAAGGTTTCATAAAGACCATCCCTTAAGAGCGAGTCAGCCTCGTGAGATTCTAGTTCTAATTTTGTCTAGTCCAGCCCACAGTTCAAATTCAATAAAAATAGTGAGGAATAACTTGCATGTTTAAGCAATTAGGATACTGCATAAACGTCTGACGAGGGGAAGTAATATAATTGTAATATGAGGAAATGAGGTAGTAGGCTATGTTTGAGTATGGCCACATTCTTAATGTACAGAAGGTATACAACAGTGTGGTAGAGTGTCTGCTAAATGATTCAAATGTGAATGTGTTTGTGGCATCTGTATGGTGTTCAAGGGATTTGCCCACCACCGATGCTGCCGGAGTATTCTCCTTTGGGTGGGATTCATTGAGAGAGCATAAGCATAAGCTCTTATGAGCTTTACCATCTACTACAATGAAATGCTGCTGTGTGTGTGCACGTGTGTGTGTGCAGACCCGCAGGAGTTGTACCTTCTTCCACAGGTGCTGCAGGAGCCTCCTCTGGTGCTCCCTCTCTGCTAATGTCGACAGTAGCCTTCTCTTTCAGTCCTGGGGGTTTTACATGTGATGCAGGGGGGTGAGGATGACATGGCAACAACTCATGTTCAGGAGAAGTGCCTTTACGAAGGCCACAACTCCATATCATGTATACTGTATTTGGTTAGGTGGCTTAGTAATATTCATGGCTAGTAATAATATAGTAACATTAGGATTGAGATCTAGGAGGTCTTACGTATCAACTTTTAGAAAACAAACATCATTCAAAAGGACAACAAAAAAAGACAACATTTAAAGGCTGATTTGGGTTGACTTTTGCGCTTCAACACTGAATTTGTATTGTGTTCCAATATGCTGTGAAAAAGCGAGGTCTATAGTGCTGAGAGAGAGAGATCAGGATAGGAGAACAAAAGAAGAGTGTTCCAGTAGAACAGGAGAAAGTTCCTTTTCGGCACCTTGTGTATACATGTGATGCCCATTTGTGTAACACCAAAGCATCTTATTGAACCGTGTGAGACAAGTGCACTTGAAGACAGGAAACCTTCAAGTATCCAGCAACTTTATTAACACGGAACACACACAGCTGATCCTTTCAAATCTATCATTTGTCCCTGGATAAAAGCACGAGTTTCATCTCCACTAAATGCTAAATAAATGACTGGGTCCTTGTCCAATTCTACTACTGTATTCTAGAGTGCCTCTAAAGAAAGTCATATTTCTGATGTAAGATTATAGCACCTTGTGGTCCTCTGGGCACCGTTCATTTAACAGTTCATACTTCTATAGAGGACAGCATTGTGATTCTCACAAGCAGGGAGTTGCTAAAACAATATGCACTATACATTGCGGGAATGGGCACCCTGCCCAATACGGGGTTTCCTACTCCCATTCGCAGAGGTTTGTAACTGGAGTGAGACCTCTCACAGGAGGGGTTTCTCATTGATCTTGTAACATCCTGTGTCACTGTCATCAGGGGCGGTTGAATGATCACCGACATCAGTGCAGGTGTGAAGATTCTCGCATCATTTCCTCACCCCCCTATCATACACCTTGAGCTTTTTAGCAGAAGCTTTGGGGGCCTCTTTACTTTTGGCCTCTGCCTTCTGCCCCACTGCCTCTGCCCCTTTCCCTGAATTCTTCTCTGCCTTCTGCCCCACTGCCTCTGCCTCTTTCCCTGAATTCTTCTCTGGCTTCTTCTCCTTCTTATCTTTCTTGCCCTTCTCTTCCTCCTGCTCTTTGTCTCTCCTAATCTTCTCCAAGGCCTTCTCAAACTCCTCCTTCTCTATCTTCTCCTCCTCCTCCTTCATCCTAGCTGCCACCGCCACCTTGGCCTTCTTTGCCGACTCATCCCTCGTCAGCCCCAGGACCTTCTCTTCCTCCTCCCTGGCCAGGATGTTCCTCACCTCGGCCAGCGCCATCTTGGCAATCTTTTTAGCCTCCACTCGCTCATGGATGATGGCTAGCTGCTGTTTCAGGGCCTCCCTCAGCTTCCAGCCCACATCTTTGGTCAGAGGGTGTTCTGGGATACGAGAATACCATTTAGCTGTTTTGAAAAAATATTTGCCACCAGGCTGCTAGGATCACACTGCAAGCATTTGTCGGACCGCACTCCAAGCATTTAGTAGGTTGCAAAGCACCCTGGGTATTTGTATTTGCTGACTGGGAGTGTTAGGATAACAGCAAGTGGCATCTTTCTGCACTTTAGAAAGGTGTCGCTAGAATTGACCCTGTCAAAATATAAGTTATATAGGGGCTTGGTCTGACACCTCTTACTACACGGATGGGATTCAGTTAGTCCAACAGTTATATGATTCTGTCCAATATAACACCTAGCACACCACTGACAAGGTGAATTTCAATGATTTCATACCAAATACCCTATTACTACAAAAGCGGTAGTCAAATAGAGCATGCGACTAGAAACCAATTCACGTGTTTATGCCAAGAAGCATAATCATAATTTTCATCAATTCAATATCAATTCAAACTTCATTCTACTAGTAAATAGACATTCTAAAGACCACAATGTGGTTATTAGAACGAAAGCAATACCTTTTTAGCTACTGTACACTGTAACACACACGGTTCCTCATGCAATACCTTTTTAGCTACTGTACACTGGAACACACACGGTTCCTCATTCAATACCTTTTTAGCTACTGTACACTGTAACACACACGGTTCCTCATTCAATACCTTTTTAGCTACTGTACACTGTAACACACACGGTTCCTCATGCAATACCTTTTTAGCTACTGTACACTGGAACACACACGGTTCCTCATGCAATACCTTTTTAGCTACTGTACACTGTAACACACACGGTTCCTCATTCAATACCTTTTTAGCTACTGTACACTGGAACACACACGGTTCCTCATTCAATACCTTTTTAGCTACTGTACACTGGAACACACACGGTTCCTCATGCAATACCTTTTTAGCTACTGTACACTGGAACACACACGGTTCCTCATGCAATACCTTTTTAGCTACTGTACACTGGAACACACATGGTTCCTCATGCAATACCTTTTTAGCTACTGTACATTGGAACACACACGGTTCCTCATGCAATACCTTTTTAGCTACTGTACACTGGAACACACACGGTTCCTCATGCAATACCTTTTTAGCTACTGTACACTGGAACACACACGGTTCCTCATTCAATACCTTTTTAGCTACTGTACACTGGAACACACACGGTTCCTCATTCAATACCTTTTTAGCTACTGTACACTGGAACACACACGGTTCCTCATTCAATACCTTTTTGGGCTTCTCTCTTGGCAGCATGTCTTGGCTTTTCATCTGAGGTTTAGGAAAACAACAAGTTAAATACGGTTATAGTCTCATACGGGTGTATCTGCTTGATACTAAACCACCAATAGGAACAGCCGAATCGAAAAGCCTACCAATAGTAGGGGAGAGCAACTATTACAACAGAACAAAACCAAGCTCAACCAATAAAAGATGGAAGTATTGTACCCCGCTCAGCTTTCACTGACACCATTGGTAAGCTTACACACAGGCAAATATTTATTATCCAGCGGGGCTAAGCTTTTCTTTCACAATCTAATAGTAAAGCCTTTGACATACAGCTTTCGGCGTATTAAGAGTTATTTGTACCATAGCAGCTGGGGTATAGTCACAATTTAGGGGCAAATTCAGTATGAATTCAAAAACAAAACGAGCCAGACCTCAATCATAGAGTCTGAGATATAGGCAAAACACGGAAAAGCTGACAAAATTCTACAACTAGGCAACCTACAATGCAATCTGGACATTGATCCACGATAAAGTACCTTCTGTCGCCTTATTTTTCTTGAACTTTGTTTTTGGAGATTCTGTTTCAACTAAGTCGATAGGGAAAAGAAAAAACAATGACTACTGAAAGAAATCATCACTAACTTAGTCATGTTAAGTTTTCAACATTTTAGCAGGATATACAGGTTCTCTAACTAGCAGACCAGCTTTCCATGAATGTGATGCCATGCATTCACACATCTAAAAAGTAGACATTTGGCTGAGTCGGCTACTCAGAGCTTCTTGACGTTTTACTCTCAGCAGAGATAATTGGGGTGGGGTACCTCTGTGTCTCGCTCTTTTCCGATCGCGTCGAGGTTCATCTGATATTTTTCAAAAGGAACATGGCATTAGTAGCTAACAATCAGGTGACCATTAAAAAAATTATCTGAATATTTGACAACTCAAAACATGCCCATGCTACACCTCATAGACAACACATGCTAACACACTCACGACTGCATAGTGCTTACCCATATGTCCTATTCTGATGGTTTCATTACATTACTTGTAGGAGTGAGTACAACTCGGAAATGACAACCACGTGAGTGTAACATGACTGTATAAGGACTTTTACACCTAACCAATACATTTGGATTCATATTCATTCAATTTGAGGATCATTGACCCTTCTGTCAATGGTGCCAAAGAGCAAATAAAACAATAGACGATAGTCCCCCATTAACCTCACCAGTTGAACCTGTCATGTAGCTATACTGTCGTTGTTCAGGCATTGGACTTGGGCACCAAGTCAATTCTAAATTATTGAAGCCAATATGAAATCTGAATGGGCTCCACCCAAAAGCTTGTTCAGCAGGTTTATTGCATCTTCAACAGTGCTATTCCTTGTACCTTTTGTGTTTGCTAATACTTTCTAGAAGCCTGTGTTTTTTACAAAACAGCGTTCAATGTTGTCATAGATTAAACATTTATTTTACCATGCAATTACAAATGACTGGAACTTCCCTCTCCAGCTGCTGAGTTCCACCTATAGGCTACAATGTTTAGCATTTAAAGACTAAGCTAGCTAGGTGAGTCTCTTTAGGGTGTGAGTGTGAGTCAGCACTGATCCGTTTCAGAGATCTGGGGTTGAGGTGCTGACGTTGGGGTTGACATGAGGATAATGCCATATCTTCTGTGTCTCAAATCAGGTATAATGTTCATGGGGTGTGGAATTTGGTAAAAGTCCTTGAACTAATTTTAGCCATTGAGTCAAGCTCCAAATGCATGGAATCCTCAACAGGGAGCACGCTTTCCCAAAACGACCTCATATTTCATAACTAACACGGACAAGAGACAAAGAAACACCATAATGAGGGAATACACTTCAACAAGCTTCAATAAACTAACACGGAATGATGAACAACTCAAGTAAAAAAATAGAAATATAATTCCTGCTAAGTGGATAAATATGTGCTGTGGTTAGGACCCTAGGGCATGCAGTACTGTGGTTGGAAAAAGGAGACAACCATCTGTTGTCAAAGTGAAACTGTTCATTGCATAAGTTCGTAGTTTGCTGGGTATTGCAAGCAGTCTTCTCAGTGGAAATGCACGTATCCTAGAAAAGCATTATTCAGTCTGGAAAGTGCTCCAAAAATCTTGAAGGCATAGTCTTCGTCCCTCAATAGGAAATCTTCAAAAAGAGGCTTGAGGGGTTGACTGTGCCATGATAAAACCCTTTAAAAAGTATTCTACTAGGGATTGGTGATTTTAAGGAGGGGTTTTCCACAAACGCTTGCTCCTCAAGCAATGGGAAACAAGTCTAAAGGAGCAACAAGTTGGGACCTCATACCAAGAGGGATATGGCTACCGGTTACTGGTTGTGGAGACCTAAGATCACACAACCCTTTCGCAGAACCTCGTCAGTCTGAGAAGTGCCAGCACTTTCTTCCTCCTCCTCCGCTGTTCCCTCCTCATCCTCAAATGGTTCAAACGGGTTTATGAGGCCATAGAGGAAGGTGAAGAAGCCTTGAAACCAATCAGAGCCCTCCTCCGCTAACATATCCAGGACCTCCTCGAGGGAGTCCGAGCTTTCCTGACTGCCATCTTTGGTCAGGCCTACGCAAAGAGGGGAAAACAAGGAAAGAGAGGAAGGAAGGGAGAAAAGGAAAGAGAGGAGAAAGATGTGGTAGAGCAGGGAAAAAGGAGGAAAGGAGAGGGTGGAAAGTTTTAAGCGAGGTTAGGCAGCAAGGGAAACTATATGTAGGTCTAAGGTCGCATGAAGCAGAGTTAGAAACTAAAGAGAGGAGAGGATAGCAATAGAAGAGCCTAGAGAGGGGCATGCAGAGGGACTCTACAGAATCTATCACTAGCAGCAGGGGGACAACAGCTGTGCCAGACAGGCAGTGGTCTGGGCAACAAAGCAGAGCAGGAGTCTTTATGGCAGAGAGCGGCAGAGGAGACAATATCAGAGAACCAAAGAACCTCTTTGGAGAAAACACTCCTGAAGTAAGTTCTCTCCCTTTTGTTTATAAAGAAAATAGCAACTTTAAGATATGACAAGCGACTTTGAGATGAGAGAACACCACATCTACGTCCTTCTTAAGTTCTTCTTAAAGCATGCAGCAGTTTGGCCCTGTGCTATTTGTTGTGCATGTCTATTGATAAATGAATGTCATGTCAGTGGTGTGGGCCTGAAACACAATGGTCAGCATGGAATCCATTTCCAGACACCATTTCACACCATGCACATTGCAGACCTCGTGGATTCATTGTTCAGTTCATTTGGTACAATTGACTAAAATAGTCTCGTGGTAGAGATCTGATAAACCAAAGTCAGTCATGCAAAACAAAACCCAAATCAGTTGGTGGGAGGAGCTGCTCATTGGAATGGGCTCATTGTAATGACTGGAATGGAATCAAACACAAACGATATGGAAATCACATTTGACTCCGTTCCATTTCTGCCATTCCAATGAGTCAATCCTCCTAGCACAGCCCACCAGCCTCCCCTGATTATCACACAAACACGTCAATATATAACAATCCAGTAAAATCGATGAACTTACCTAGTAATACTTTAGCATCCTCCACATCGAAGTCACCATCTCCGTCGGCGTCATAGGACGAAAGTTTACCTAGCAAAGAAACAGGAGCCAGTCTTTAGCCACGGGTCAATGGGGGTTGGGTATGAATGGTGAAATGAGGTGGGATAATACATTATGCAATTGAATCGAAAGCGGGACGGAGGAAACAATAGCATTTAAGTTATAATAACATGTTCATTGCCACTATTCTTACATGATTATTAGTATAATCATTAACATTCATTTCTGCTTTTCCAGAAGTTACATCGTTAAATTGCTATTAATTATCATTAGCAATGTTATCATGAGCAATTATTTAAATGATCATACTAGTGTTTCTGGTAAAATCACATTAGCATTATAGTATCATGTTAGCGTTTCAATATTTATTTACTTTTAATTATGAGGTATAATCACAACAAAGCAGGGCTACGTATTATTTGTATAAATTGGCTAGCTCAGCATTAAAAAAGCAAGGAAAATATTATTTTGCCAGCTTTGCATTACATTTGTTCATTTACATTGCATTGTATCTATGGGAACATATTGAATTGATATTAATAATTAGAAATACAGTGTGAAGGTAGTCTTTCCTATGTTAATGCAAAACTTCAAATGAGTTATCTTTTCTTCGATAAGAATTGAGTCAAAAGCAAGTGATTAGATGACATGTATGGGAAACAAATGGATTATTTCAATTAGGACAGGAAGGTTAGTGAGTGAAATGGTAGAGGGGGCATGATCATAGGCACAAATATCATACCTTGCAGTGTCTCAGAGAGGGTACTGTGCATGTCCTTTGCCTTGGCTGCATGCAAGATTAAGACCAGACGAAAACATTCACATTGGAGAAATGACATTATTTAAACATGAATCCAAACATGATTAGTGTACAGGCATATTCCGAGCCACACACTGAGCAGGGGCACACACGCACCAAAGGTAAAACAACGTCAAGGTTGAAAAGTTTAAAGTTGAATGTTAAAATGCATCAAAGCACTCAGTATCACTTTGGGTTATTACTCAATGACATTGTGACTGGCGAAGGCTGAAAGTTCTGTCAACAGACTGTGACAGGCTGCTTGCTGTAGCTAGTAGGAAATGTAGCCTTCCTACAGTTAACTGTTGTTTTTCGTGTCACGGTGTCACTTACCGATGGTGCCTTGGTAGTCGACCAGGTCGAAGTAGACGACGGCCACGGAGGTCCAGACCCCCAGGAGGGCCAACACCATGAACCAGGTGAAGAAGGAGCTTCCACCTGCTCCCTCAGGCTTCTTGCCATTCTTACTGGCTAGCTGTGCTTTGCCCTCTGTAACGGTGGGCGAGAGAGAAAAGAGTCAGACCTGAAGCCAATACTGTACAGGATAATGGCTACACACAAATTCACACAAACGCAATTTGTTCCATTTGAGTTGTGTGATGGTCAAAATACAGGTCTAAATGTTATCCCAATCAGAAAGCCTTTGTAGTTAAAAGAAGCTGACAGCTAAGAGAGATACTGCACCATAATACTGTGGATTATATGTTGTTTTGTTATTGCATTCATATACCAAAAAAGGAAGTAAATGAGTAAGAATAGAGAAAACCCATGCCACTGACTACTTTTTTGCCACTTACAAGAGCAAATGGTATATCAAGTATTGCCTAAAAATAGCACGAAAACTAAATGAATGTCACAAACCTCACGAGGATTAAACATAAGCCGAGAGTTTTCAACTAACTGAATTATAATTCAGTGTGTGAATGTTCAAGCAAAAGCCCAGTAAATCTATGATTGTCCTTAGAGAGGCAACAAGACAAAATCAGTAGAGTAGCTAGTTATTCTAGGTGCATTTGACACTGTACACAGAGCACTATGGGTAAAAATATCAATGTATTCGAAGAGATGGCAATGGAAGAATGAACAGGTGCCGAGTCCCCTACCCTCAAGCTAGGTCAAACCATTCACACATAGGCAGATGCACCATATTCAGATACACAGCACCTGCTCATGTCAATGTCGTGACAGTTATAAAAATATGTCTCGGTAAGTCCCAACAAAATATCCCATTGCCCTCTGTCATAATTAATGCACCTATTAGTCAACTTCACTTTTTTGCAAATCCATCCACACACTACAGTTTCTGATGTTTAATTCTAAAAGTTAAATAAAGTTGTTCCACATCTGCACCAAAACCAACCCAAACACTCAATCCTTTTCCACAGAGCGGTGTCCTTTGTTCTTCTCGTCCCTAAGCTGAGCAGAACAAAAGCCAAAGTATTACCCCAAGGTCTGAACCCCTCAGAAAAAAACGGTTTCTGGACCCCTCGGTTTCTCTACCATCACCAAAAACAGATGACACGGGTCGAATCAACATATTCCTCATTCCGGATGAAGTTGTTATGTGACAGAGTCGCTCCATCTACCTTCAGTCTGTTCGACAACCACCGCGGGTTCAAGCACCCGGGTGGGTTCGACTATCGGCGCTTCCATCTGTGCAGACTGCCCTGACCAGTCCGATTGGGAAAAGCCTCTGTGCGTCTCTTATCACCCTTATACTTCCTTCCCCCAAACCTCTGTGCCCTCCTCCTCTTTTTGTTCCTGGCAAACTCAGCCGGAACCTGATATGGGACCTGAACCAGCAAATAGGGCTATTTTTAGAGCTGTCCTCTTGTCCAGCCAGAAGACATTCAGGCACTCATATGGAGAGGCTCTGTTAATGCCATGCCAACGGGACATTACCCAGCATCCCTCTTGGCTGTCATTATAGTGCTGCCTCTCGGGCTGGGAATTGCCAGGGACCTCACGATATGATATTATCTCCATACTTAGGTGCCAATATGATTTTTACATTGCGATTCTCACAATTCAATATGTATTGTGTATTGCGATTTGATAATGTGATTTTATTACGATTTGATGTTCCAGACTTATTGCTCACTATATGCCTGCTGTAGAGAGAAGAGACAGCATGAAAAAAGTAGTTTTGATCAATCTTGGAAATAAAAGTGCTGAAAAAAAGGTTGGCTCACTATTTAAAAATGGATGATCAAACTAGCCTTCGCTAATGCTACTTTGCAAAATAATTATGAATAAAATGGATACTGTATAGATTCGCCCCCCTCCCCCATCACCAGCTGCCCCCCGCTCCGGTAACAATAGAACAGCGTCAGGTATAGAGGGGGAGATCTTTACTAGGAGAACTGGCTGACACCTAATCACACACACATACTGCCGTGTGATTGAGCGGACTGAGGGAGAGGGATTTAAAGGCTACAGGCCACAGGCCATGCAAATCCTGGCTTTCAGTGACTTTGCCTGGTTGTCAGGGGGATACTCGTTAGCCCTACATGGGCGGTTTAAGCAGGCTCAGAGAGAGTGGAGGCATTTCAAAACTGCAGACTACTCTGCCTACTCAGGAAATGAGGGACAACGCCTTTCACAAATGTACCTTACCTGTGACAAATGCACCTTACCTGTGACATAGGACAATCTGCTGAAAAACAGTGTGCAAGTTGGGGGAAGGGGTTGGGCTATTTTTTGTGTTAAATGTTGCTCATCCAGAACATCCCTCGCATGACCACAAATCATAGCAAGGAACAGCAAGCAAACACATGAATGCACAATGAGCCACACATTGCCAAGCACACATGAAAATCACATTCAAATACTTGGGAGGCCGTACAAACTGCTGAAACAATCAACCACTAGGCAGGCTAATCTGTCCGAACCCTGGTCATTGTCCAAACCTTGGTCAGAAAGTTGCTGGTCATGTTAAAACCAGAATCTGTTTGGTTTAAAGTATTTGCTACTTGATGTAGGCATACAGTTCTGAACACTAAGCCTACACAATATTACAACAGAATGAAAAAAGCCTAAGTAAGCAGACAAACTTTCTAAACAGTTTGCAATCCTCATGAGAAGATTGGTACTGACAATTGTGAAAAGGGTGCTGCCCTAATCTAGCAGACCTGGTTCTCATGTCCCCTGAGCCATTTGTGCAGGCGTTTACTGCACACAATTCCCTACCAACTCTCTGGAGAGCCTCATAACCAACTCCCCCTATATTTACATTGTAGTCAGTTAGCAGATGCTCTTATCCAGAGAATTCATCTTAATATAGCTGGGTGGGACGACCACATATCTCAGTCATAGTAAGTCCATTTTTCCTCAAAGTAGCTATCAGCAAAGTCAGTGCTGGTAGGAGGAAAAAGTAAAGATTACCAACTGAATGAGGCTGCCATTGTGTACTACCTATCACAGACACGTATTAACACACACACACATCCTCTGACGCAATAATAACATTTACAGTGTGAACGTATTCAACACACAAGCACACCACACGCACCGTGTCTTTCGGCTGAATGCTCCATGACCACAACACCCCAGTAGTTCCACTGTAACCTCTTTTCAAATGTTTAGTAAGTTAGTTGGAGGAAACGGACTCCTTCTCCCTGTTCTCGGTCTCTGCTTGTCGTTTGTGAGTACATATTGTTCAGTCTGAGCTTACATAAGGATCCTGTGGAATGTCTGCTTTGACACACTCCCCTTCTTTTCTCTCTTTCAAACATACAAACACACCCTCAAAACACACACCATGACATTTTGGGACAGAAATTGGTGGCTATTGTCAAGGTCACAAGTTAATGTTACTCCCGTCCTCGACCCCCCCCCACCCCCAGACTCTCCCAAGGCCAGTTTGATCTAATCATGATGTGTTCAGTTTTCCAGAGAATGCCCTCAGGTTATAACCATAAAACCTGCTTGGTATCCATCCCACACATGATGCCCCACCCTCATACACCTACACACTGTAATGGTTTGGTTAAAAGGGCCAGTCCCAAGTCACCAAGTTCACAGATAGTAGAGTTAAAAGAAACTCCAGACCAGATACAGGGTTACCATATTGCTGAAAACTCCTTCTAAACACATGGAGCCAACACACTAGTTTGCATGTATAACCAAAGTGACCTTTAGTGATACTACTAACATTACCAGTAACGTAACAGCATTGTGATAGCATTATATAGGCTATGTGGAAACATCAGGAAATTAGCCTAACAATGGTGCTTAGTTGAAATCTAAAATGAATGGTGTTGCACGGTATACCCGAAACGTCTCTACTTTTTCGACACTAGAACACAAAAAACGGTTCAGTACTAGAAATATTTAAAACTTTCAGTACGTCTGTCAAATTTGTCTCGTCAAATACGGAATACAGATTGAGATGATGGAATCTGTCTAGTAATTTGTCTGAATCTTCTCAAGGGGGCAGCAGTAAGCTAGTCAGGCTACTTGTCTTCTCAAGGGGGCAGCAGTAAGCTAGCCAGGCTACTTGTCTTCTCAAGGGGGCAGTAGTAAGCTAGCCAGGCTACTTGTCTTCTCAGGGGGGCAGTAGTAAGATAGCCAGGCTACTTGTCTTCTCATGGGGGCAGTAGTAAGCTATCCAGGCTTCTTGTCTTCTCAAGGGGGCAGTAGTAAGCTAGTCAGGCTACTTGTCTTCTCAAGGGGGCAGCAGTAAGCTATCCAGGCTACTTGTCTTCTCAAGGGGGCAGTAGTAAGCTAGCCAGGCTACTTGTCTTCTCAGGGGGGCAGTAGTAAGATAGCCAGGCTACTTGTCTTCTCATGGGGGCAGTAGTAAGCTATCCAGGCTTCTTGTCTTCTCAAGGGGGCAGTAGTAAGCTAGCCAGGCTACTTGTCTTCTCAAGGGGGCTGCAGAAAGATAGCCAGGCTACTTGTTTTCTCATGGGGGCAGTAGTAAGCTAGCCAGGCTACTTGTCTTCTCAAGGGGGCAGCAGTAAGATAGCCAGGCTACTTGTCTTCTCATGGGGGCATTAGTAAGCTAGCCAGGCTACTTGTCTTCAAGGGGGCAGTAGTAAGCTAGCCAGGCTACTTGTCTTCTCATGGGGGCAGTAGTAAGCTAGCCAGGCTACTTGTTTTCTCAAGGGGGCAGTAGTAAGCTAGCCAGGCTACTTGTCTTCTCAAGGGGGCAGTAGTAAGATAGCCAGGCTTCTTGTCTTCTCAAGGGGGCAGTGGTAAGATAGCCCAGCGTCTTGTCTTCTCAAGGGGGCAGTAGTAAGATAGCCAGGCTTCTTGTCTTCTCAAGGGGGCAGTAGTAAGCTATCCAGGCTTCTTGCGCATGATGCTGACAACGCGTGCTAGGTGTGCTTCATTTTTTAGGTCTGGACTTTGAATCGGTCATTCTAAAACGTAATATTTCTTGCTTTTTAACCATTTTCATGTAGACTTGATTGTGTGTTTTGGATCATTGTCTTACTGCATGACCCAGCTGTGCTTCAGCTCACAGACAGATGGCGTGACATTCTCCTGTAGAATTCTCTGATACAGAGCAGAATTCATGGTTCCTCCTGTTAATGGAAGTCCTCCAGGTCCTGAGGCAGCAAAGCATCCCCAAACCATCACACTACCACCACCATGCTTGACCGTTGGAATGAGGTTCTTAATGTGAAAGGCTGTGTTTGGTTTTTGTCAGACTGGGGCGAAGGTTCACTTTCCAACAGAACAACGACCCTAAGCACACAGCCAAGACAACACAGGAATGGCTTTAGTCTCAATGTCCTTGAGTGGCCCAGCCAGAGCCCAGATTTGAACCCGATCGAACATCTCTGTAGAGACCTGAAAATAGCTGTGCAGCGGCACTCCCCATCCAACTTGAGAGGATCTGCAGAGAAGAATAGGAGAAACTCCCCAAATACAGGTTTGCCAAGCTTGTAGCGTCATACCCAAGAACACTCGAGGCTGTAATCGCTGTCAAAGGTGCTTCAACAAAGTACTGAGTAAAGGGTCGGAATACTTATGTAAATGTGATATTTCTGTTTTATTTTTAAAAAATGCGCAAAAAAAACGACTGTTTTTGCTTTGTCATTATGGGGTATTGTGTGTAGACTGAGGAAAAACACTATGCATTCCAAAAGTCAAGGGGTCGGAATACGTTCCTCCGAATACACTGTGTGTGTGTGTGTGTATCTATCTATCTCACGGTGGTAAGGGATATGAACTAACAGGTTATAAACAACGCTATTACCACATCACATAGGTTGTAATATGGCTTTTCTTCATGACCTGGCATCCTCTGTTACTTCATCCACGCACCGCTACTGTCGAAATACTAAACTTGGTGTCAAGGTCAAAATTCTAGTATCGTGACAACACTAAAAATGAATATTTTAAAAGGCTAAAATCATCTCAAAACCATATTACTGACTCTCCATAAAGACTAGCCTGTCTCTCCTTCAATAGTTGTAGAACCCCGAAATGCATAGGCATAGTTCAAACTGAACAAACCGTGTCCAGGCTCTGAGATGCAGCAGGCCTACATTCTGTACGCAGGACTCTAGCAATAAAATGGGCAGATGAACTCTGATCCAAATATTGATACTTCTGTGTTATCAATTCAATAGCAGTACAATTAACTCAAGCATCAGTGAGGGCAAAAACAAACAACTTCAGCACTGCTGAAGAGCATGTGCAAAGTTTATACAACCTTTTCCAATCCTGCCACTCTTGTACAAGTAAGCTCAAACAAAACATCCCATACAAACATGCTCACACCACACATGCAAGATTATTCCTCAAGAATAGCATTTAGTTTGGGGTAAATACACTGCAAAGAAAAAACATGTTCACACAGGTCAGGGCAAGCAGTTGTTGCCTTTACCAGTTCTTTGGCCTTCGTCCAATTAAACCAAGCATCTGAGAGATGAGGAAGCCTGGGATGGGGCAATTTCATTTTTTTTTTAGAAATATCAATTTGATAATACATAATAAAATGTGCATAGAAAACCATTGTAGAATATCATTGACCATCAAACCTCTAAACAAACAATATGGTGAAAGAATGCACATTCAAAAGAAAACATTTGAAAATATTTGGTTACATACATTTTTAGATTGGTCATAAAGTACAGAATTTGACTTGCCATATACTTTTACCTGCTTATTACATAATCATAAATGCAGAATCGAAAACAGCTTTCGCTTTCATGTATCAATAAGTCACATCCCTATAGCTATAGGCAGGCAGTTCATAGTCAGACGTTGGGCAGTGAGTATGAGACCTGTTCAGGGCGGTGCAACGTAACCAATGTTAACTCATAAATGTGTGACAGATGCTTCTCGGTCGTGTAGAATAGTAAATTATGTCACCTCTACATATTACACTACATTTCTTTCTGCAACTTCCTGATCAACGGTCAACATACATGAAGGAGGAGGAGGCTGTCTTGTGAAATACTCTGATAACTGTACATAATGTTCCAAAGTTTTAAAAAAACACATCATTCTACCTTTATCACTGGACATACGACGTGTGTTGACCCATCTTCAACTCATTTGCAACCACTAAATTGATATAACGTTTGTAAATCATTTTTTGATTACTTTTCTAAACGTTTTACTATTGCAGCTCAGTCAAAAGTCTGGCCCGTAACATTCACACTGATATGATCGATATGAATGTGGCCTGATGATTATCATATTTCTTTAAAGAGTACAAAACAGTGGACATCAGGGGTTCTGTATCGGATGAATGAAGTCATTGGATTTAGAAATAAATTTCTAGAAGTAGCCTAGCCTATTGTAGGAAGGGCACTGAAACTGATGTTATGAGATTATGCCAATATTTTACTATGTGCAACACATTCTACGACTACGTCATATGCCAACACACATTTCGGGTACACTTTTCTACGGCCACGTGTCACAACGCAACTGGAGTTTTGCAAAGGGGACATACATTTAGCATGACTCGTGGGCTACATGTAAATCCCGCGCCCCCTTGCAGTCAGGCTGCCCTTAAACCACTAGTTAACGTTTAAAGTATGGGGCTCAGACCACGCCATTGTAGCGTATTATCTTGATAACTTGGGGAGCGGCGCCATATTATTAAAACGTCTCCATAGGGGTCCTGGTTTGAAACCTCGACGACGATAGAAGCCACGTGTAACCCCTCCCACGTTCTTCCATTATTGACACGTGAACACTTGGAGAAATTACCGAAAACGAAAAAAGGGGACGATACCCTCGTCTACTGATGTAGTTACTGTTGTAGTCTACGAGGGAGATATTTAATTGGCCTTGCTGCGTACAATGGCACAATTGGGAATGATAGGACTGAAAGTCCTCATTAGTGCACGGGCCAATCAATTTTAATAAAAAATGGACCTGATACCCTCTCACGCTATGCTTCTCTGCAACCTGACGAATTGCAACAATGCTTCAAATCGAACGAATGCCTCGTCCGTTATACAATGTAGCAGAGAGGCAAAGCGCCTATCATCTGGATACAAAGACACTTGTGATGTTTACTATAACTCGACAAATGTATAGTTAGTTGGTGGTGACTCCATAAAAAGGGACACAATTGTTTGGGAACTTTTGGGTACATTGTGGACGTTGTGCTACATCTTGTCCAGTTATGAGTCTAGTATTGTAGGCTAACTTGCATTGCCTAAATGAAAATATAAATCTTGCCGGCCGATTAACTTTCTAAGGCCTTCTGTAGCCAAGTGAAGGTTGGTTGCATGCACCACTACCATTACTGAAATTGAAATTACGAACCTTTCAGTTTCTGTCCTCGTGGGTTTTTCTTCGTGACCATGGCTATTCGAAGTTGCTTGAATTCAAGTGGAAATTCAAAATTAGCGAGTGTCACTGTCAATTTCTTGCAATAAAGGTGGCCCGGTAGAAATCAAATCTCTCTGCCCTCATAAACCGAAGCCCATAGCAACCCCGTCGACTTTTGAGTGACTTCGCCCTCAGCCAGTGAGGGTTTTACGAAGACAAGATGGGCGGAGAAAGGGAAAATGTCGTCCAATTCGCTTTCAGAGGATGTTGTCTTATTCAATCGTGTGGATACCGGCAGGTTAGAACCACCTCGTCCATGGTCATGTCTAGATGGGATACAGTTTTTCTCGAATTTGACCTCAAAAAGGAGGTTTTCGCTAACCCTAACCGTAACTATTTGCCTAACCTTGACCTAATTCTCCGGACCTGATACGTCAATTATCCTAATCTGCTGCGTAAATTCTCGTAAACCTGCTACATAAAGTCAATTTTGACAAAAGTTGTATCCCTTCTAGAGAAAGCCTTCGTTCATGCCCGTTTTTTTCTGTACTGGAACGTGGCAAGATAGAAGATAAATCCATCGCGAGACCAGACGGTGTTCTTCACAGTACTGTAATAGCTCTTTATTACGTAACCTATGTAATCACGGAGTCATAGTGCAGTTGTAACCCGTTTTTAACAAATATGTCGCTTAAAGCCACGTTGCCTTGTGACGGAATTTTATTAATGGCGCATGTTAGATGTGCATTTGATAGAAAGGCCTACTAAAAGTGAGTTATCACAAACAAGACGAGAGACCGTGTGTAGAGAATGGCCGTGTTCGAGAGGATCAAAACCGTAATGTGTCATGGGTAAATTGTGACTGACTTATCTACAAATAATAATGAGTAGTTATTATTGATGCAAGGTTTTTTGTAGATCAGCCAGTCGGCAGTTGCCTGCACGGTCGGCTGCAATTTCGAACAAGCCCAATTAATTGCATAGCCTAGTAGCTTCCATGAGCTCATTAGTGTTTGCACACTTAAATCCAGTGTCAGCACAATGCTGATTCTGCTCTAATTCTTCAGAAACGGATATCTATAATTATCAAAGTAGAGTACTCCCTTCGTGCACTGCAAGTATGCGGTAGTATACAAATAATGACTTTCCAGTTGAATATTAAATTATGTGATGTACACTTGTGCTAAACTTGCGCTCACGTGCCCAGTCATGCAGGAGTCCACATCATCCTTAAATGGGTTCGTGGCAGGCAGAGAATTCTAGACATGCTTTGCCGGAATACAACTGCACAATTGTTGATTGAAGTAGGGAAATGTGTGTGTGTATATATATTTACAGTACCAGTCAAACGTTTGGACACACCTACCCATTCCAGGGTTTGTCTTTTTTTTTAATAAAAAAAAAATATATTTTCCACATTGTAGAATAATAGTGAAGACATCAAAACCATGAAATAACACATATGGAATCATGTAGTAACCAAGAAAGTGTTGAACAAATCAAAATATATTTTATATTTCAGATTCTTCAAAGTAACCACCTTTTGCTTCGATGACAGCCTTGCACACTCTTAGCATCCACTCAACCAGCTTCATGAGGTAGTCACCTGGAATGCATTTCAATTAACAGGTTTGCCTTGTTAAAAGTTATTTAGTGGAATTTCTTTCCTTCTTAATGTGTTTGAGCCAATCAGTTGTGTTATGACAAGGTAGAGGTGGTATACAGAAGATAGCCCTATTTGGCAAAAGACAAAGTCCATATTAGGGCAAGAACAGCTCAAATAAGCAAAAAGAAACAACACTCCATCATTACTTTAGGATATGAAGGTCGGTCAATTTGGAATATTTCAAGAAATTTTACATTTTCTTCAAGTGCAGTCACAAAAACCATCAAGCACTATGCTGAAACTGGCTCTAATGAGGACCTCCACAGGAAGGGAAGACCCAGACTTATCTCTGCTGTAGAGGATAAATTCATTAGAGTTAACTGCACCTCTGATTGCAACCCAAATAAATCATAAATTTCACAGAGTTCAAGTAACAGACACATCTCAACATCAAAACTGTTCAGAGGAGACTGCGTGAATCAGGACTTCATGGCCGAATTTCTGCAAAGAAACCACTACTACAGGACACCAACAATAGGAAGAGACTTGCTTGGGCCAAGAAATCTGTCCTTTGGTCTGATGAGTCCAAATTTGAGATTTTTGGTTCCAAATGCCGTGTCTTTGTGAGACACAGAGTAGGTGAACGTATGATCTCCGCATGTGTGGTTCCCACAGTGAAGCATTGAGGAGGTCTGATTGTGTGGGGGTGCTTTGCTGGTGACACTGTCAGTGATTTATTTAGAATTCAAGGCACACTTAACCAGCAGGGCTACCACAGCATTCTGCAGCGATTCGCCATCCCATCTGGTTTGGGCTTAGTGGGACTGTCATTTGTTTTTCAACAGGACAACGACCCAACAAACCTTTAGGCTATGTAAGGGCTATTTGACCAAAAAGGAGAGTGATGGAGTGCTGAATCAGATGACCTGGCCTCCATCCAATTGAGATGGTTTGGGATGATTTGGACAACAGAGTGAGAGAGAATGCCAAGAGTGTGCAAAGCTGTCATCAAGGCAAAGAGTGATTACTTTGAAGAATCTAAAATATATTTAGATTTGTTTAACACTTGTTTGGTTACTACATGATTCCATATGTGTTATTTCATAGTTTTGATGTCTTCACTATTATTCTAAAATATAGAAAATAATACAAATTAAGAAAAACCCTTGGAATGAGTAGGTGTGTCCAAACTTTTGACTGGTACTGTGTATATATAGTAATATCTTATGTATGTGTAATTACTTGCTACATTATATTCAGTTTTGTAAAGTACTTGAAAAAGTGCGGTGAAAAGGGATTTGCCCCTTTTACATTTTTGCATATTTTCTATATTGAATGTTATCAGATGTTGTACCAAAACCTAATATTAGATAAAGGGAACCTTTACAAATAACAAAAACATATAGAGTTGATGTTGGAAGTTTACATACACTTAGTTTGGGCTCCTTAAAATCTTGTTTTTCAACCATTCCACAAATTTCTTGTTAACAAACTATAGTTTTGGCATGTCGGTTAGGACATCTACTTGGTGCATGACACGAGTCATTTTTCCAACAATTGTTTACAGACAGATTATTTCACTTATAATTCACTCTATCACAATTCCAGTGGGTCATAAGTTTACATACACTAAGATAACTGTGCCTTAAAACAGCTTGGACAATTCCAGAAAATGATGTCATGGCTTTAGAAACGTCTGATGGGCTAATTGACATAATTTGAGTCAATTGGAGGTGTCTCGTCTCCTAGAGATGAACGTACTTTGGTGCGAAAAGTGAAAATCAATCCCAGAACAACAACAAAGGACCTTGTGATGATGCTGGAGGAAACAGGTTCAAAATGATCTAAATCCACAGTAAAACGAGTCGTATATCGACATCACCTGAAAGGCCGCTCAGCAAGGAAGCAACTGCTCCAAAACCGCCATAAAAAAAGCCAGACTACGGTTTGCAACTGCACAACAAAAATAGAACTGTTTGGCCATAATGACCATCGTTATGTTTGGAGGAAAAAGGGGGATGCTTGCAAGCCGAAGAACACCATCCCAACCGTGAAGCACGGGGGTGGCAGCATCATGTTGTGGCAGTGCTTTGCTGTAAGAGGGACTGGTGCACTTCACAAAATAGATGGCATCATTAGGATGGACAATTATGTGGATATATTGAAGCAACATCTCAAGACATCAGTCAGGAAGTTAAAGCTTGGTCGCAAATGGGTCTTCCAAATGGACAATGACCCCAAGCATACTTCCAAAGTTGTGGAAAAATGGCTTAAGGACAACAAAGTCAAGGTATTGGAGTGGCCATCACAAAGCTCTGACCTCAATCCTATAGAACATTTGTGGGCAGAACTGAAAAAGCGTGTGCGAGCAAGGAGGCCTACAAACCTGACTCAGTTACACCAGCTCTGTCAGGAGGAATGGGCCAAAATTCACTCAACTTATTGTGGGCAGCTTGTTGAAGGCTACCCAAAATGTTTGACCCAAGTTAAACAATTTAAAGGCAATGCTACTAAATACCACTGGGAATGTGATGAAAGAATAAAAGCTGAACTATTCTCTCTACTATTATTCTGACATTTCACATTCTTAAAACAAAGTGATGATTTTAACAGACCTAAGACAGGGAATTTTTACTTGGATTAAATCTCAGGAATTGTGAAAAACTGAGTTTAAATGTATTTGGCTAAAGTGTATGTAAACTTCCGACTTCAACTGTATATACTTATTTTATTTATTTAATTAACAAAGTTATGCAACAACCAGTTCCCCCGTGTGAAAAAGCAATTGCCCTCTTACACTCAATAACTGGTTGTTGTGGCACCTTCAGCTGCAATGACTGCAACCAAATGCTTCCTGTAGTTGTTTATCAGTCTCTCAAATCGTTGTGGAGGAATGCAGAACTGCTTTAACTCAAAGACATTTGTGGGTTTTCAAGCATGAACTGCTCGTTTCCAGTCCTGTCACAACATTTCAATTGGGATTAGGTCTGGACTTTGAATCGACCATTCTAAAACTTAATATTTGTTTCTTTTTAACCATTTTCATGTAGACTTGATTGTGTGTTTTGGATCATTGTCTTACTGCATGACCCAGCTGTGCTTCAGCTCACAGACAGATGGCGTGACATTCTCCTGTAGAATCCTCTGACACAGAGCAGAATTCATGGTTCCTTCTATTAAGGCAAGTCCTCCGGGTCCTGAGGCAGCAAAGCATCCCCAAACCATCACACTACCACCACCATGCTTGACCGTTGGTATGAAGTTCTTACTGTGAAAGGCAGTGTTTGGTTTTTGTCAGACATAATGGGACCCATCTCATCCAAAAAGTTGATTCAAGTTTGCCAGAAAATAACCTGGAAGCAACTGAATGATCATCAAGACTCCTGGAAGAATGTTCTATGGACGGATGAGTCAAAAGTGTAACTGTTTTGACGACATGGGTCCCATTATGCCTGGCGAAAACCAAATACTGCATTTCACAGTAAGAACCTTATACCAACGGTCAAGCATGGTGGTGGTAGTGTGATGGTTTGGGGATGCTTTGCCCCCCATCTATCTTCAGAGCTCGTGCTGTTAGGTGACCTAAACTGGGACATGCTTAACACCCTGGCCATCCTACAATCTAAGCTTGATGCCCTCAATCTCACACAAATTATCATGGAACCTACCAGGTACAACCCCAAATCCGTAAACATGGGCACCCTCATAGATATCATCCTAACCAACCTGCCCTCCAAATACACCTCTGCTGTCTTCAACCAGGATCTCAGCGATCACTGCCTCATTGCCTGCACCTGAAATGGGTCTGCGGTCAAACGACCACCCCTCATCTCTGTCAAACGCTCCCTAAAACACTTCAGCGAGCATGCCTGTCTAATCGACCTGGAAGGATATTGACCTCATTCCATCAGTAAAGGATGCCTTGGTTATTCTTTAAATGTGCTTTCCTCACCATCTCCAATAAACATGCCCCATTAAAAAAAATGGAACCAGGAACAGATATAGCCCTTGGTTCACTCCAGACCTGACTGCCCTTGACCAGCACAAAACATCCTGTGGCGTACTGCATTACCATCGAATAGCCCCCGCAATATGCAACTTTTCAGGGAAGTTAGGAACCAATCTACACAGGCAGTTAGGAAAGGAAAGGCTAGCTTTATCAAACAGAAATGTGCATCCTGTAGCACAAACTCCAAAACGTTCTGTGACACTGTAAAGTCCATGGAAAATAAGAGCACCTCCTCCCAGCTGCCCACTGCACTGAGGCTAGGAAACACTGTCACCCCCGATAAATCCGCGATAATTGAGAATTTCAATAAGCATTTTCTTCGGCTGGCCATGCTTTCCACCTGGCTACCTCTACCCCGGTCAACAGCCCTGTACACCCCACAGCAACTTGCCCAAGCCTCCCCCATTTCTCCTTCACTCAAATCCAGATAGCTGATGTTCTGAAAGAGCAGCAAAATCTGGACACCTACAAATCAGCTGGGCTAGACGATCTGGACCCTCTCTTTCTAAAATTATTTGTTGAAATTGTTGCAAACCCTATTTCTAGCCTGTTCAACCTCTCTTTCTGAGATCCCCAAAGATTGGAAAGCTGCCGCGATCATCCCCTTTTCAAAGGGGAGACACTCTAGACCCAAACTGCTACAGACCTATATCTATCCTATATCTATCCTAATAAAGCTTCGAAAGCCAAGTTAACAAACAGATCACCGACCATTTCGAATCCCACCGTATTTTCTCCGCTATGCAATCTGGTTTCCGAGTTGGCCATCGGTGCACCTCAGCCATACTCAAGGTCCTAAACGATTTCATAACCGCCATTGATAAGAGACAATACTGTGCAGCTGTATTCATCGACCTGGCCAAGGCTTTCGACTCTGTCAATCACCACAATCTTTTTTTAAATAAAAAAATTACCCCCTTTTTCTCCCCAATTTCATGGCATCCAATTGTTAATATCTTGTCTCATTGCTACAACTCAAATCAAATCAAATAAAATGTATTTATATAGCCCTTCGTACATCAGCTGATATATCAAAGTGCTGTACAGAAACCCAGCCTAAAACCCCAAACAGCAAGCAATGCAGGTGTAGAAGCACGGTGGCTAGGAAAAACTCCCTAGAAAGGCCAAAACCTAGGAAGAAACCTAGAGAGGAACCAGGCTATGTGGGGTGGCCAGTCCTCTTCTGGCTGTGCCGGGTGGAGATTATAACAGAACATGGCCAAGATGTTCAAATGTTCATAAATGACCAGCATGGTCGAATAATAATAAGGCAGAACAGTTGAAACTGGAGCAGCAGCACGGTCAGGTGGACTGGGGACAGCAAGGAGTCATCATGTCAGGTAGTCCTGGGGCATGGTCCTAGGGCTCAGGTCAGTTGAAACTGGAGCAGCAGCACGGCCAGGTGGACTGGGGACAGCAAGGAGTCATCGTGTCAGGTAGTCCTGGGGCATGGTCCTAGGGCTCAGGTCCTCCGAGAGAGAGAAAGAAAGAGAGAAGGAGAGAATTAGAGAACGCACACTTAGATTCACACAGGACACCGAATAGGACAGGAGAAGTACTCCAGATATAACAAACTGACCCTAGCCCCCCCGACACATAAACTACTGCAGCATAAATACTGGAGGCTGAGACAGGAGGGGTCAGGAGACACTGTGGCCCCATCCGAGGACACCCCCGGACAGGGCCAAACAGGAAGGATATAACCCCACCCACTTTGCCAAAGCACAGCCCCCACACCACTAGAGGGATATCTTCAACCACCAACTTACCATCCTGAGACAAGGCTGAGTATAGCCCACAAAGACCTCCGCCACGGCACAACCCAATGGGGGGGGGGCGCCAACCCAGACAGGATGACCACATCAGTGAATCAACCCACTCAGGTGACGCACCCCCTCCAGGGACGGCATGAGAGAGCCCCAGTAAGCCAGTGACTCAGCCCCTGTAATAGGGTTAGAGGCAGAGAATCCCAGTGGAAAGAGGGGAACCGGCCAGGCAGAGACAGCAAGGGCGGTTCGTTGCTCCAGAGCCTTTCCGTTCACCTTCCCACTCCTGGGCCAGACTACACTCAATCATATGACCCACTGAAGAGATGAGTCTTCAGTAAAGACTTAAAGGTTGAGACCGAGTTTGCGTCTCTGACATGGGTACAACTCCCATACAGGCTCGGGAGAGACGAAGGTCGAGAGCCATGCGTCCTCCGAAACACAACCCAACCAGGCCGCACTGCTTCGTAACACAGCACGCATCCAACCTGGAAGCCAGCCGCACCAATGTGTCGGAGGAAACACCGTGCACCTAGCGACCTGGCCAGCGTGCACTGCACCCGGCCCGCCACAGGAGTCGCTGGTGTGCGATGAGACAAGGATATCCCTACCGGCCAAGCTCTCTCTAACCCAGACGACGCTAGGCCAATTGTGCGTTGCCCCAATGACCTCCCGGTCGCGGCCGGCTGCGACAGAGCTTGAGCTCGAACCCAGAGTCTCTGATGGCACACCCAGGAGCCCCCCAATCACCACATTCTTATCGGCAGACTCAACAGCCTCGGTTTTTCAAATGACTGCCTATCCTGGTTCACAAACTACTTCTCAGACAGATTTCAGTGTGTCAAATTGGAGGGCCTGTTGTCCGGACCTCTGGCAGTCTCTATGGGGATGCCACAGGGTTCAATCTTCGGGCCGAAGATTCTTCAAAGTAGCCACCCTTTGCCTTGATGACAGCTTTGCACACTTGGCATTCTCTCAACCAGCTTCAAATTCCCACATATGCTGAGACCTTGTTGGCTGCTTTTCCTTCACTCTACGGTCCAATTCATCCCAAACCATCTCAATTTGGTTGGAGTCGGGTGATTGTGATTGTGGAGGCCAGGTCATCTGATGCAGCATCATCCCTCTCCTTCTTGGTCAAATAGCCCTTACACAGCTTAGATGTGTGTTTTGGGTTATTGTCCTGTTGAAAAACAAATAACAGTCCCACTAAGCGCAAACCAGAGGGGATGGTGTATGGCTGCAGAATGCTGTGATAGCCATGCTGGTTAAGTGTGCCTTGAATTCTAAATAAATCACTGACAGTGTCACCAGCAAAGCACCCCCACACCATCACACCTCCTCCATGCTTCACGATGGGAACCACACATGCGGAGATCATCCCCTCACCTACTCTGCTTCTCACAAAGACACGGCGGTTGGAATAAAACATCTCAAATTTGGACTCATCAGACCAAAGAACAGATTTCCACCGATCTAATGTCCGTTGCTCATGTTTCTTGGCCCAAGCAAGTCTCTTCTTCTTATTGGTGTCCTTTAGTAGTGGTTTCTTTGCAGCAATTTGACCATGAAGGCCTGATTCACATAGTCTCCTCTGAACAGTTGATGTTGAGATGTGTCTGTTACTTGAACTCTGTGAAGAATTTATTTGGGCTGCAATTTCTGAGGCTGGTAACTCTAATGAACTTATCCTCTGCAGCAGAGTTAACTCTGGGTCTTCCTTTCCTGTGGCGGTCCTCATGAGAGCCAGTTTCATCATAGTGCTTGATGGTTTAGTGCATTAGAAGGAAATAAATTCCACTAAATAACTTTTAACAACTTTTTAACTTGTTAATTGAAATGCATTCCAGGCGACTACCGCATGAAGCTGGTTAAGAGAATGGTAAGAGTGTGCAAAGCTGTTTTCAAGACATAGGGTGGCTACTTTGAAAATATATATAAAATATATTTTGATTTGTTCAACACTTTCATGGTTACTACATGATTCCATGTGTTATTTCATAGTTTTGATGTCTTCAGTATTATTCTACAATGTAGAATTGTTTTTAAAAAGAAAAAACCTGGAATGAGTAGATGCATCCAAACTTTTGACTGGTACTGTATGTGAACTTAATAGTATGTGAATCTGTCACATTCGTCTCTTCTAGTCCGTCTGGCTGTCTGGGCCTCAATGACAAGAACAAGACAGATTTCTCTTTATCCTCCAGAGGATTAAATTGGTAATTTTAATAATCATTTTGGTCTGTAAAATAGTCAATTTAATAAAGATTACATTATCTTGACAGTGGGTTTATGGAGATGTGTACAGCTCATGGCGTCAGGTCTAATAGTAGGCATACTTACGAGTAATTTGACAATGAGAATTGATAGTCTCAAATATTTTACGTCATAGTGAAGAGATTCAGGATGTGGAGATACTAGCGTTTGGACTTTGGACTCATATTTTCCCCACTAGATGGCAACACTAGACCAGTTCAATATCTAGTAACTACCGTTCTGTGACTGATTATTTTTCTATGATTTTGAGCCTAGTCATTTTATGAAATGTCATGGAAAACATTGTCTGTGGACACTCAAATTCTTCCCACTGAAAGTTCTTCTTCCTCCATACTCATTCACCAGGGAAGTAAGGGAATTCCATAGGAAGAAAAATGGTTGCACTCCCCTCTACAGGGCAATTTTCATAAAGGAACTAGATAAATACATGGTAATAGACTCATGCGTTGCTTTCCCTCCCACTTCTATGCATTTCTTTCGATTAGAGCAGAGGGCATAGACTGAAATTCAGAAAACCTGGAAGTTAAAATGTAATTGGTAAGAACAAGCAGTGGTGGAAAAAGTACTCAATTGTCATACTTGAGTAAAGATACTTTAACAGAAAATAATTCAAGTAAAAGTCACCCAGTAAAATACTACTTGAGTAAAAGTCTAAAAGTATTTGGTTTTAAATATACTTAAGTATCAAAAGTAAAAAGTATAAATAATTTAAACTTCTTTATATTAAGCCAACCTAGACAGCACCCTTTTCTTGTTTTTTTAATTTACGGATAGCCAGATGCACACTCCAACACCCAGACATAATTTACAAACTAAACATGTGTTTTTAGTGAGTCCGCCATATCACAGGCAGTAGGGATGACCAGAGATGTTCTCCTGATAAGAGTGTGAATTAGACCATTTTCCTGTCCTGCTAAGCATTCAAAATGTAACAAGTGCTTTTGGGTTTTAGGGAAAATGTATGGAGTAAAAATGGTATGATTTTCTTTAGGAATGTAATGAAGTAAAAGTTGTAAAACATACAAAATGGTAAAGTACAGATACTCCAAAAAACGACTTAAGTAGTACTTTAAGGTATATTTAAAATATTTACAAATGTCAAGACAATGAGGGTAATATTAATTTGATATTTTAATAAAATATTCACCTTCTATAGCGGTTTAATAAACTTTCAATAGTGCAAGTTGTTTAATTACAGTACTATTCCAATAGCTAATAATAGTAGGAAAAGTAAACCTTTGCCATGAGGAAGCAAGATGACGGTCTATCAGGAACCACTGAATGACGCAAAGCTTACAAAAGTTCTTTTAAATTACTGGTATGTTCACATTTCCTCAATGCAATGATATTGGTCATAAAGATGTAGCAAGCAATGTGTTCCAACAAGCCTCAAGTAGAATATCAATAGAGAAACAGAGGCACTTCATCAAAAATAATTTCTCGTCTTGCTCCTAAACTCCAAACAAACAGACACAAATAACTGAACATTATTAAATCAAGCCATACAAATGTGATGAAATCTCCTCATACATGGACAGAGGGCTTGTTTACTGAGTTTACTGAGGGCCTAAGGTCAGGAGGGGAGAGAGCCCAGCCAAACTCAACACAGTAGACTGAGAAAGATCCCAGCCAGGCTCAACACAATGTTGTGAGATGTAAGCTCAACACACTGCCCCTCTGGACGGCATTTAGACTTTTGGACTGTTTCACATAAAGACAGGGAATGGACTAGAGCAGTGGAGGCTGCTGAAGGGAGGGCAGCTCATAACAATGGCTGGAATGGAGTCAATGGAATGGTATCAACCACATTCAAACCCCGCGTTTGATGTGTTTGGTACCATTCCATTGACTCCATTCCAGCCACCATGCGCCGTCCTCCCCTCAGCAGCCTTCGCTGGACTAGAGCTTCTGTAATAATAAATAGAGACGTATTTAGCACTTCTCTCATCTGAGTGAGAGAGATGTTGAAAACATTGTCTTTCTTTAAAACATTTTTTTTAAAATAATCTCTCCAATTTTGCTACAATGTGAACATTTCTGAGGACATTTCTTTCATAAGCGTCTGTGAGAAAAAAGACAAAATAGCAAAGAACTGAATCAATTTCCTCTGAGTTTGCTACTACAGACTGGGCAAAGGATATTCAGGGATTTTTGCTATCTTGTATTATCAATCTGGGTTAACGGATCTTTCCAAGAACAGGCTGGCTCAGCTTATACTGATTTGAGTAAAGAACTAAGCACTTAATCTTCGTAATTAATTAAAACACCAATCATTGTATAAAAATACACTTCACTACTACAGTAGATATTCACAGAACTGTACAAATAGCTAAAATATGTATTTAACCTTGTCTTTTGTGTTAACACATTATGGAAGCAGTTGGTTGAGTAAAGGGGGATACCTAGTCAGTCTTACAACTGAACGCATTCAACTGAAATGTGTCTTCTGCATTTAACCCAACCCCTCTGAATCAGAGAGCCTCGGAGGGCTGCCTTAATCAACACTTTTGCACCCGGGGAACAGTGTGTTAACTGCCTTGCTCAGGGGCAGAATGAAATGTTTTACCTTGTCAGCTCTGGGATTCGATCTAGCAACCTTAGCGCTAGGCTACCTGCCGTCCCAATAATATAAATGTTTGCAAAACCCATAAAACAGATGAGATGGAGAAAAGTAGTCTAGGCCCAATTCCAATGTATTATTACTGAAACACAATGTGTTATGATACTATTTTGAGCACTAGCTCCTACCGAGCATCCCTCGTCATCATCCCATCTTTTCATCGACTACTGATAAAAACTTTAAATAAATAAACAGGATGCTCATATAAACTCAAAACTAGCAGACAATCTTGGACCGAGAGCTCAAGTTGTGCACCCCAACCATATCGATTGGACTTCCCTTAAAAAAGAAGGTGAAGGAAGGAATAAGAAATTGGAATTGGACTTCAGAAGGATGCTACGAGTTGTGTGGTTGGTCAGTGAGATGCACTCTGGGATGTGTAGTCTATGGGGAGTCAGGAGCTGTAGGCAGACTGGCTGTCAGGTTCTGGGTCAGAGGTGACCTCATCTACTGCAGGGAAGATGGAAAGCTGGGTGAGGAGTTCCTCAGACTGCAGGATGTGGGAGGTCCACCCCTGACACACCTCTTCCATGGAGGGGCCGCTGCCCCCGTACTCCTGGGGGAGGATGTCTTCGGAGAAAAAATCCCTCAGAGTCTCTTTGAAGGTGCTGCCATGCATGTGGATCTAGGAGTAAGACAGGAGGGCATTGACATAAATTAGTATCACTGCCATCATGATCAACATTGTTGTCACTATCATCAGAGACATCATCATCATGGGTTATAAGAACCTGCTCTAAACAACATCATCTCCATCACTCCCGTTAAATGTATGAAAGAGATGTATCCAGGTGAAAACAAGAGTCAGTGAAAGAACGTGAATGATGAAGCATGGCGACTGACCCGCTGTTTGATCTTATCGGGCAGAAATGGGCGGAGCATGGCGAAGACGGGTCTGAAGAATATGGGCTCGTTGATCAGATGGATTCCTCGCACTTTCAGAGGGAACGAGTCCTGAGGGGATCACATTTAAATAGAGGCTTAAAGCTAGACTCAGCTAGATGATGTTGCAACGAGCAGCACCACAGATATTGAGATGAGCGGGGTGCAACACTTTGCTCTCACACAGTCACACAAAGTATCTGTGCATGTGCACGGGTGTGCTTCCCACTACAACAGAGGAGAAGTTCAGCTTCACACTACAACACTCTTAGTTGTTGCGGATATTGACTAATTACTGTTGTTTGCTTTGTGCATCTACATCATCTTGCTAATTCTACCTTTAGTACAGTATTATTACAGACTTACAGTATAGCTATATTTGATTTGATTTGATATTCTGTAAGAGTAACACATGAGATTTCTGCAACTCCGGATCCAGAACTAACCGTATCCTTAGATCTTTACAATTACTGATCATGTTATTCTAACACGTATCATACAAAGATTATTTCTCAAACCAGCGGACGGGCCCATTAAAACAGTAGTTGAAAATGAGTGTCCTAATGAACATGACCCAGTTCAACAGAACCTACCGTGAGCACAGAGGAGATCCTTTTGGCCAGGGAGGGGTTGATCTGGAGGGCGTGAGCGAAGCACCATCCCTGCATGTCAAAAATGGCTTTTAGTCCATTCCTCTGAGTCTCCGTCTCCTGGACGATCAGCTCAGATGTGATCAGACTGACACGGAACACCTCGTACACTGTGAAGTCTTTGGGGTTCCACTGGCCTGAGGAGAAAAGCCAACACATCTCAAATGACACCCTATAGATAGCCCTCAAATTCAAACCTTGACCTCGAAGCCAGTTCCACTGCTTTAAAATTTGTTTTATTCCCCTCTAATCAGAGACTGATTTAGACCTGGGACATCAGGTGGGTGATTCCCCTCTAATCAGGGACTGATTTAGACCTGGGACACCAGGTGGGTACAATTCATTATCAGGTAGAACAGAAAACCAGCAGTGCTCCAGACCTCGTATGTTAAGAGTTCAATACCCCTACTATAGAGTAACCTATATTGAAGAGTATTCCATCTCCTTACATAGCCTTTTACACAGCCATGGGCAGATTATTCCTTTTGATTTATGTTCAAAGCACATTTTAGGTGGTTTTATGCCTTGGTACCGCTTGCCTTGCCTGACACCCAGACCACACCCTATGAGACCATAGAGGTGAGAACTAACCGATCCTATAGATGAGCACTCTGCTGCCGCTGAGGTCCCGGTCCCTCAGCACTCCATGGTAGTTATTCTGGAGGAGTCCCAGGACAGAGGACGGCTGCAGGTTGGCACTGATCTCTGGGCACTCTCTCCTCCAACGCTGGTAATTAAAGAGTAGCTATAGATAGAAAGAGAAAGAAAATAAATATTTTGGGGATTGCAACAGAGGACCCACAGCCAGCTGTCATCCTGTCAAATCATGTCAGGCTGTGTGGACACTTAAGCGCCAAGCTGGTAAATGTTTTCCAAACATGCACTGACTGACATTTGTAGGCTATGAACAGGATACATGGCTAGACATGAACTATGCCACACATTTTGTTGAATGCAGTTAAGACACATACAAACAAGAACTTACAAGTGTTTAAACCATGAATGATACAATATAATTCACTCTCCTATGCCTGCATTGCCTATCCTACAGTGAATGTTTAGTTTTGGAGAGGTCCAAAACGTCCAACTATTGCAAAGCAAAATGTATTTTTTGACATGGTTTTTGACATTATCCATGTGAGAGAATATGCATGTGCTGCAATCTGGTCGTTTAAAACTTCCTCACATAGCGACAACCTGTAGCCCAAATAGTTTATTTCCCCCGTTAGTCCAGTTGGCATGGACCCAACTTTCTTTCAGTGACAAACAGTCTTTGAGTCCAAGTTCTAAACAAGTGCGATAGGCATCGAAACCCAGCTAGCACATAAACGTTCTGAGAACCATGTTTCTTTGAGCTTAGCCTTATGGTTATTTTGCATACAACCTTCCCACAATTTTCTGGAAATGGTGCAGGATAACCAGCTCGCACATAACGTTCTGAGAACTATGTTACATAGGTGGGAATTTCAGTACTTCAGCATGTTTCCTCCAGGTTTCTACCTCATGGTTTTATTTAAAGTAATTATCAAATTGTTTTCTGAGAACATTAAGAAACAACATTCTTCTTTGAGAATTTCAGTACTTCATTCTGTTCTCAGAACATTTAAAACGTTTTCAGTTTTACCGGTCAAAACACTTACGGCTTCGTAAGTGTTCTGACCAATGGGATACCAAAAACGTACGTTCCCACAACTTCGAAGGAACGAATGTGCTAGCTGGGCAACATGCGGCATAGCCTAAACAGTTTCAATTTCTCAATACCTTTAACCCACCGATACCAACCTTCAGTGACAGCTCAACATTAAAGTCTCTCGCTCGCAGAAACTTTATTAGAAAACTGTCTGACCAATTCAAGCTTTGCTGCGGGTCGATGATGTCTTTCTGTGCCCTCTGTCTCAGTTCTAATAAATAAGGTTTGACAAAGTTGGAGTCGTCGGGCAAACTATTTAGGTCTCCCTCGTAATCCGTCTCCTCTCCGGACTTCATGTCGGTACTGTATCACATTTCACGCCCATCACATACAAAAGTAAGTTACTCTATTTACACAACGGAGAATGAAGAAACTTCCTTCGGCGCAATCAGAATAGGCTACTGAAATAGTCTCGCTCGTCAACGCGCACGCGGCTCACTTACTCACCTCTGTACAACAAGGCAAATACTTTATGCGACGAAAACAGCCTTTTACTGGTCAGGGGTAAAACTATGTTTTCAAGTACTTGTCGACCTAAAGTCCACTGCCATGATACGTGGCAGTAGGGCAAGACAGTGGAAAAACTAGTCCAGCGACTTGAACAATGTTTGAGCTATTAGACTAAATACATTTTCCATTGTGCTACAATTCAAACACTCAAATAAGGCAGGCTAGTGTTGTCTATTTGGTCATACATTTTATTTAACTAGGCAAGTCAGTTACTAGGAACAAATGATTTACATTTATGGCCTATACCGGACGAAACTGGGCAAATTGTGCGCCGCACTATGGGACTCCCAATCACGGCCGGTTGTGATACAGCCTGGAATCGAACCTGGGTATCAGCAGTGACGCCTCAAGCACTGAGATGCAATGCCTTAAACCGCATGCATCACTCCCTAAACGGAATGAAATACTTCCAGTGAAGAATGATCAGGAATAGATTGTAACGCTACAAACTGGTTGTAAAATGTATTGTTTTTCTAGACTAAGTGTATCCATTGTTATAAAGTGCTCCAACCTTCTTCCACGAAAGGGCGGTGTCGTATTGACCACATTTGATAGCGGACGTCTAGGCTTGGGCATATTTTTTGGTGCCAAATCAAATTTGTGGCTTGCCCTTGCCTAAACCTGGTGAACAGTATTCAAATATTACAATATTTCATCGAATTTCTCTTACACCTATTAAAAAGGTTTCAGCCTGCCAAGCATGGGCGAGACACGTTGTCTATTACTTTGAGTAAGCTACAAGAATACATTTCTTTGACACCTCCCTATGCAAAAGAAACCAAAATATATAGCAAAATGTTCTCACCATTAGGCCAGCCACATTCAAACATTATGGAATAGAATGCCCTCTAAAGGTCATACAACAGCGCCACCCGCAGGACAAAGAAACAGTGGAAGAGAATGTATAAAGTGGAAATAAATGGGTACAAGTACAGAAATGTTTAGACTTTTTTTTTAAAACTCAAAAACCATGTAACAGGGACAGGGAGTCAATCCAGGCACCTCAGTTAGCAGAGAATGCCAAATGCATGAGGTGTACTCTAAAGGTAGTAGTTACAGTGACTAGGGTATGATGACAGTACATAGGGCAAGCATATTAAAAAACTGTAACATAAAAACACAACGCTGGCGGGACATATTGGACATGGGCAACAGTCCGTTTCATATAGTTCATACAGGGCCCTTCCTTCACTTGGGGTTTTTCCGTCTTTATAGCGTTCTAGGCAGAAGGAAGGAAGAACTTTCTAAAGAGCTTTGTTTTGGTCCAGGCTTTTGGTACAGTAGGTTCCACTCTTCTTCCATAGGATGATCTATTTGAGTGACAGCTCAGTGATCCAATGAGAAGCTACAGGGAGACAGGTCCAGTGCAACTCCACCCTTAGCATTCATAGCTGGAACATACTCCAAGCAAGGTGTTTGGGTGTGTGTACAGGGTATAATTGTAAGCAGGGTGTGTGTAAGCACTTCAGCGAGAGTGTGCATTAATATTTACAAGGCTTTGTATGTGTGTGTGTGGGCCCTCCAGCTCACTCTCTCAAGGGTGAGATGTCACTTTAGGAATGTAACAAAAAGATAGAGATATTCTCTATTTCCCCACTAGGTTCATTGGTTGACCTAGGTGGTACAGTCTCCAGACCGGTAGAGACCACAATATTTGAAAAAGTAACAACAGGTGACCATCACAATCTTTTCAAGAGGCGGGGGACCCAAGGTGCACAGGGTGTTGAATTGTTATTAGTTGTCATTGGGCCCCAGCTTCTGCGTTTCTGTTTATTCTGTGTCTACTATGGTTCTTTTTAGCAGCTAAAGTGCATTTCTGGCAAATCATTCAGATGAGGTGACTCTAGTTAAATAGGAACTATTTGATCTACAACACACTGAGGCCCAATGAAAACCAACAGTTTGCCCTGAGGCACTGGGGTCCCTCCTCCCTCTGCTGCAAACATCACTTTATACTTATGACTTATTACAGGGATAATGCATGGCTGTTATTGCTAACCAGCTCCATTCAAGTCTAAGAGCCTCCGAAGTCGGCTCCCTTTGAGCTGGTCATGACATGGTCGACAAGAAAGCTCAAGCATCACAGGGACATATCTGAAATGGCACCCTATTGCCTATATAGTACACTAAGTTAAAAATAAGTGCCCTATATTGAGAATAGGATGTCATTTCGGATGAAGCCACAAATCGAACACCGTGTTGTCTTTATGTGGTTATCTTCTTCATCACATTATTTAAGTTTCCCCAGACATTTAAGCTCCATCAGGCTTTCCACAATCACTATTGTGGTTGACCTCTACACTACAAATGCAGCTTGAACTTCAAGAAGTATGGGCCAAATCCTAACCTGAGATACACCTGGGTTAACTCAAACCTTTGAATATTGTGCATTAATGTCAATGGGAGACGAGTTATCCGGGCATATCAAGTTAGGAATCTGCCCTAAATGATTGCTTATATCTTTACAGGGTTAGTAAATCTACCAGGGCACAAAAATGGGGGTTAAAACCCTCAGGTGGCTTTTGGGAGAGGCAGGAATTCTAGGAAATTGTGTTTACTCAGTAAGAGTAGAACATTTAAAGCTTTTGCCTTCATTAGAACTGAGAATATGCATTGAATGCATTCTAATATTAAAGACTCCTTAGGTGAGTCAACACAGACACTTCTCTTCGGGACTAAATGTGAGAACGCACACACACCGTGTTTGTTGGCTGGAATTACTAACAGAATGATACATTCAACAAATGACCCAAAGTGAGAAGTGTTCAAGCTAGGAACGAATAAAAACTATTGAATGGATGGACTGACTTAGATTTCTACTACAGAGGAATATAATGATGTTTTATCATTTCATTCAACTGAAAATATTCATTTCAGTTATCTAGTAAAAAATTAAAAAAGACGCTAGACACACCCAGGAAGTGGACATCAGAATGAACAGGATGGGTGGATCAGAATGGAGATGATTGGTTGGTGAAGAGGCCAATCCCTGCACACCCCCAGACACCGGACTCCTAACTGGCATTGGGTGTGCTGCCCTGAGATCTAATGGAATGGACCGGACCAGGAACAACACAGGGCCAATAAAGATGGCTAAACTGAAGTTGACAACAGAGATCTGCGTTATGCTGTATGGGGACAAAAGGCTGCGAAGCAACGCAGATAGAACTCAGATGTCTAGAACGGAAGGTATATATTAAAAAGTGAGTAGGGCTCTGATTTTCTCCTGACCTGACAACTCGTCACATGACCAAGAAAAAGTGAGGGCTGTTAATAGTGAAATATCTTCTATAGATTCTATTTATATCTGCTGTGCTATGTGACTTAGGCGGCGTTGTGCCGTGGAAGCACAGTCCAGCTCTCAATGGAATGTTGCAGATATTTGGCTAGCTCTGAGAAGAGCAAGCGATATAACGATAGTAGAAAATTCTGCCATTCTCACACAGCTTACTGAGAGATTGCATTAGCTCACACTGGTATCTAAAAAGACAAAAGACTAGATTTGGCATGAAAGTAAACATAATGTTATAGTTAACCCAGATTGGAAGGTTCTGAAGACAGGGAAGGGGGTGGCTTGTTTTGAGAGAATTGTCTACATCGGAGCCTCCTGAGGGTTTTTGAACATACAAAGTCCTTTTATAGGATGAGATGCCCAAAAAACATTGGTCTCTGACCAGACTTCTATTCAGGCCGACCCACTTAACCATTAGAATGAATCCCAATCCCCAACAGGTCCTGGAACAGTTCTTATGGGCAACGTCAGGCAGAGACTTTAGAAGCCATTTCAAATCAGAAACACCCATTTTGTTTTTAATTTAAAATAATTCACTCCCAAAATGTTTTAGGCATCTCTCCCCTCGCATAAATAACAATTAAATGTACATTCAACAAAATAAAATAAGAACCAAGGTATTCGTGGAAGAACTTATAGCACATGGAAAGAACAGCCACATTAATATAGTCATCTTCATCATCATGTTCATCAAAACATGGAACGAGGAAGTCAAAGAACCAGACTGGTCAGACACTCCTCTGCAATCACTGTTCAGAGTCCAACGCTCTCAGTCTTTTTTTTTATATTCTATCATTTCTGATTAGCCATCTTGAAATCAAAAGTTAGTCCACCCGTTTGTTCTTCCTAATATCTACATCAACATGTACAGTCTTGTTGTTTCGTCTCTTTCCCATGAATCTGAAAAATAACGGGTGACGTCAACTCAGTCCTAAATGGTCCATGAATGTAACAAAAAGAAAGTTTCTTAAAAGTAGCTGTTCCAAGGTGTGTGTAATATTTTGTTCCTCTACCTACTCCTATATTCATGTCTTTGTACTCCCTCTCTCTCTGTGTGTGTGTGTGTGTGTATTTATGTCAATACATGTAAGGTGCAGATAGGCAGCTCTGTGATGGACTGATTGGAGAAGCTGACGAGGGGGCAGGTCAATCAAACGATCGATCGACTGATTGATGGGGGAGGAAGGGGGTCAGGGGGCGTGCCCCTAGGAGGGGCGTGGTCCTTTAAAGAGGTTCTGAACCCATGCTATGGATGCAATGGGTCTGGCCTGATGTCAGGTGTCCTCGTCAGTGTCCTCGATGAGAACTTTGGTGTCTCGGGTCTTGGTCCTGAGAGGGAGAGAGAGAAAGTTTAGTAGAAGGCAAAACAGCCATAAGTTTTATATAAGGTGTGTACGTTATTACCGTACTGGGAAGCAAGGCGAGGCCGTCTTAGGGACATGCTGTAGCTTTGTGTGGGTGTGTATGCATGCCAATGTGTGTATGTAGTTCTTCTATAACCGTACTGGGAAGCAAGGCGAGGCCGTCTTAGAGACATGCTGTAGCTTTGTGTGGGTGTGTATGCATGCCAATGTGTGTATGTAGCTCTTCTATAACCGTACTGGGAAGCAAGGCGAGGCCGTCTTAGAGATATGCTGTAGCTTTGTGTGGGTGTGTATGCATGCCAATGTGTGTATGTAGCTCTTCTATAACCGTACTGGGAAGCAAGGCGAGGCCGTCTTAGAGACATGCTGTAGCTTTGTGTGGGTGTGTATGCATGCCAATGTGTGTATGTAGCTCTTCTATAACCGTACTGGGAAGCAAGGCGAGGCCGTCTTAGAGACATGCTGTAGCTTTGTGTGGGTGTGTATGCATGCCAATGTGTGTATGTAGCTCTTCTATAACCGTACTGGGAAGCAAGGCGAGGCAGTCTTAGAGACATGCTGTAGCTTTGTGTGGGTGTGTATGCATGCCAATGTGTGTATGTAGCTCTTCTATAACCGTACTGGGAAGCAAGGCAAGGCCGTCTTAGGGACATGCTGTAGCTTTGTGTGGGTGTGTATGCATGCCAATGTGTGTATGTAGCTCTTCTATAACCGTACTGGGAAGCAAGGCGAGGCCGTCTTAGGGACATGCTGTAGCTTTGTGTGGGTGTGTATGCATGCCAATGTGTGTATGTAGCTCTTCTATAACCGTACTGGGAAGCAAGGCGAGGCCGTCTTAGGGACATGCTGTAGGAGCGTTTCCAGTTCTTCTTGCCCAGGCGGTTCCGGACTCCGTCCTCCTGGTCCATCATCTGCTCCAGCAGCGTCTGGTCGTCAGCGTTCAGTGGAGCCACTGAGATGTCCCTCACGGCTCGGAACTCGCCACAGTTATTCAGGTGCTCGTTCTCCAGACGGAAGAAGTTCCAGACAAAACGCCTGCAGTGGAGAGGGGGAGGAAGAGAATAGCAAGTGAAATATTGTTGAGGTGTTTCAATGTTTGTATGGGAAGAGAGAATTATGTATGAAATGTCCTTGAGGTATTTAGTGGCTAAATGTTTGCCTTTTAAAATCTTCAGGAAAGAGCTCTACCTAGAGGTCAACACAATAGTAGTCAGCCCTGAAATGTCCATTTACAGGAAATAAGATATTGGCATAGAAAAAGGGTGTTTGAGAGACAGCTGGTAGGGAGAAATAAAGTGAAAGGAAGAGAGAATGAAAATAAAATATACAACACAAGAGACAGAGAGAGAACGACAAAGCGAGAGAGAACGACAGAGAGAAGAATGCTATTTGGCCCTAAACAGAGAGTACACAGTAGCAGAACACCTGACCACTGTGACTGACCCAAGATTAAGGAAAGCTTTGACAATGTACAGACTCAGTGAGCATGGCCTTGCTATTGAGAGGCCGCCATAGGCAGACCTGGCGCTCAAGAGAAGACGGGCTATGTGCACACTGCCCACAAAATAAGGTGGAAACAGATGCACTTCCTAACCAAATGTTTGACTATATTAGACACACATATTTCCCTCAGATTACACAGACCCACAAAGAATTCCAAAACAAATCCAATTTTGATAAACTCCCATATATATATATTGGGTGAAATACCACACGAAAAGGACACCGAGTGAAGAACAAACGTCATTGTAAATACAACCCATATTTATGTTTATTTACTTTCCCTTTTTACTTTAACTATTTGCACATCATTATAACACTGTACATAGCCATAATGACATTTTACAATGTCTGCTGTTTATTTCACTTGCTTTGGCAATGTAAACATATATTTCCCATGCCAATAATGCCCTTTGAATTTAATTGAGTGGGGGAGGGGGAGGTAGAGCGAGGTAGAGAGAGGTAGAGCGAGGTAGAGAGATGTAGAGAGATGTAGAGCGAGGTAGAGAGAGGTAGAGCGAGGTAGAGCGAGGTAGAGAGATGTAGAGCGAGGTAGAGCGAGGTAGAGCGAGGTAGAGCGAGGTAGAGAGATGTAGAGAGATGTAGAGAGATGTAGAGAGATGTAGAGCGAGGTAGAGAGATATGAAGAGATGTAGAGCGAGGTAGAGAGATGTAGAGCGAGGTAGAGAGATGTAGAGTGAGGTAGAGAGATGTAGAGTGAGGTAGAGAGATATAGAGAGATGTAGTCTGTTCTCACCTGAAGACCTCCAGAGGGGCTAGGATGGTGGCCAGGATGTCTGCAGCGGAGGGTATCCCACTGACTGTGCTCAGGAAGAGGGGTATCGTCCAGGCAAAACGTAGCAACACATCCTCCAGTATGGCACAGTAGTAGTAGGCCTGAACACACACATCAAATAATCACCTACAAACCTTCTGAAATAATAGGCCTGAGCACACACACACATCAAATAATCACATACAAACCTTCTGAAATAATAGGCCTGAGCACACACACATCAAATAATCACATACAAACCTTCTGAAATAATAGACCTGAGCACACACACATCAAATAATCACATACAAACCTTCTGAAATAATAGACCTGAGCACACACACACATCAAATAATCACATACAAACCTTCTGAAATAATAGACCTGAGCACACACACATCAAATAATCACATACAAACCTTCTGAAATAATAGACCTGAGCACACACACATCAAATAAACACATACAAACCTTCTGAAATAATAGACCTGAGCACACACACACACATCAAATAATCACATACAAATCTTCTGAAATAATAGACCTGAGCACACACACATCACATACAAACCTTCTGAAATAATAGACCTGAGCACACACACATCACATACAAACCTTCTGAAATAATAGACCTGAGCACACACACATCACATAATCACATACAAACCTTCTGAAATAATAGACCTGAGCACACACACACATCAAATAATCACATACAAACCTTCTGAAATAATAGACCTGAGCACACACACATCAAATAATCACATACAAACCTTCTGAAATAATAGACCTGAGCACACACACACATCACATACAAACCTTCTGAAATAATAGACCTGAGCACACACACACACACACACACATCACATACAAACCTTCTGAAATAATAGACCTGAGCACACACACACACATCACATACAAACCTTCTGAAATAATAGACCTGAGCACACACACACACATCACATACAAACCTTCTGAAATAATAGACCTGAGCACACACACACACACATCACATACAAACCTTCTGAAATAATAGACCTGAGCACACACACATCAAATAATCACATACAAACCTTCTGAAATAATAGACCTGAAAATATTTTTATGGTGATTTACTACATTATCAGACACTTCTCTGTTCCTCTTTGAGGCAGAGGCTTTCCCCAACAATACACACACACACTTTCAAAAGTTTGGGGTCACGTAGAAATGTCCTTGTTTTTGAAATACATTTTTTGTCCATTAAAATGACATAACATTTATCAGAAATAGTGTAGACATTGTTAATGTTGTAAATTACTATTGTAGCTGGAAACGGTTGACTTTTTAGGGAATATCTACAGAGGCCATTATCAGCAACCATCACTCCTGTGTTCTACACTATATTTCTTATCCATTTGATGTTATTAAAATGGGGGAAAAAAATAGCTTTTCTTTCAAAGACAAGGACATTTCTAAGTGACCCCAAACTTTTGAACGGTAGTGTATATATATTGAACAAAAATATAAATGCATGTAAAGTGTTGGTCCCATGTTTCATGAGCTGAAACAAAAGATCCCAGACATTTTCCATTTGCACAAAAAACATATTTCTATCAATTTATTTGAAAAAGAATTTGGCAGAATGTCCAACCGGCCTCACAACCACAGACCACTTGTACAGCGGTGTGCTGATGTCAACATTGTGAACAGCATAGCCCATGGTGCGGTGGGGTTATGATATGGGCAGGAAAAAGCTACGGACAACGAACACAATTGCATTTTATTGGTGTCAATTTGAATGCACAGAGATATTGTGACGAGATCCTGAGGCCCATTGTCGTGCCATTCATCTGCTGCCATCACCTCATGTTTCAGAATGATCACGCACAGCCCCATGTCCCAAGGATCTGTACACAATTCCTGGAAGCTGAAAATGTTCCAGTTCTTCCATGACCTGCATACTCACCACATGTCACCCATTGAGCATGTTTGGGATGCTCTGGATTGACGTGTGTGATAGCATGTTCCAGTTCACGACAATATCCAGCAACTTCGCACAGCCATTGAAGAAGAGTGGAACAATATTCCCCAGACCACAAATCAACAGCCTGATCAACTCTATGCGAAGGAGATGGGTTGTGCTACATGAGTCAAATGGTGGTCAAACCAGATACTGACTGGTTTTCTGATCCACACCCCTACTTTGTTTTTTTATGTATCTGTGACCAACAGATGCATATCTGTATTCCCAGTCATGTGAAATCCATAGATTTCACAGTCTAATTAGACATCACAGTCTAATTCAATTATTTCCTTATATATGAACTGTAACCCAGTAAAATATTTGAAATTGTTGCATGTTGCATTTATATTTTTGTTCATAGATGATTAAATCAATATTCAACATTTTGGTTGGTATAGCTTTTTTCCCCAAAGGTGCATACTAACTTTCTGGGGGTAGACGATCTCCTCTCTGAGTAAGGTGTTATCGCCTGCGTTTCGGTCAAACAGGCCCCAGTCCATCTTCAGGTCCCACACCAGGGTGTAACAGGAGCTGACTATGGAACAGCCAATCAGCAGGTAGAAGAAGATCTTAGCTTCGTTGTGACTCGCAGCTAGGAGAGAGGCAGTTTGACACCAAAATATTAAAAACACAAACACATTGACACGGTCAAATGAATAAGTGTGTAAACATAGTTTCATCCTCATTAAACACCAATGGTATTCACTAAGTTGATGGCTTATATTTAGGATAATGTTTTTCAGCTTTGTCATTACATTTTTCTCAAAAGTTTATAATCTTATTCAATTATTTGATATATTTGACATGTGATAAGGTCACACAGAGGGCCAAAGATGATTAAATACACCAGTGATAATCTGAGGTACCCAAAAGAGCCTTCAAAGAAACCAAAATTCTGGTACTTTACTGGTAAACTTCTAAAGTTTCCAGTAATATACCCACCCTTTGTAACTGTACTAATGTCTGAGGAGTACACTAGTACAATACAGTATCACGACACTCACAATTCTCTTTGTGAGTGCTGTACAGGGCAGCGAAGGTGACCACGAAGAAAGTGGTAGAGTATTTCCCGGCGTTGACCAGGTGAGGGAAAGCCCGTTTGGAGTCACGGTAACGGCGCAGGCACTGCACGAAGCGGAACCACGCCGGTAGACACTGGATCACGGCCCGCACACCGTACGAGTAGGAGTGACACACGCCTCCACCTATCAGAATACACATGGATTAGAAATTAACAGATCAAATCATGAGCACGTTATACGAGTAGGAGTGACACATGCCTCCACCTATCAGAATACACATGGATTAGAAATTAACAGATCAAATCATGAGCACGTTATATGAGTAGGAGTGACACATGCCTCCACCTATCAGAATGATTATCAATCAACCAATAAAATCCACCAAATATGTTCCATTGAAATTCCCCTCTGTTGGATGGATTAGACATTTTCTTTATAGGAATGCAATTCAATATACACAAATGACTTGAGTTTAAAAGTTGACTCCAACACTTCTCACCTGCAATCAATAACATAAAGGTGATAAAACATGTGTTGGAACAGGGTTAGGTGGTGGTGTGTATGTTTGTTTGGACTGGATAATGTTTGTTGTGTTTGCATTGTGTGTGTGGACTAGGCTATGTTTGTTTGGACGAACGTCTTGAGGGTATGTTTAGTGTGGGCTAGATCAGGCTGTAGGCTTGTTTTGGCTGAGCTTTGTGTGTTTGGATAAGGCTGTGTTGAGTTGTGTTGTGTTTAGTTGTGTGTGAGAAAGAGATATATACAGACAGAGAGAGGAGAGAGGGACAAAGGAGAGGAAAGAAAAATAAAAGTAACCATCAGAAATAAGAAAAGTCCAAATTGAAGGTCTGAAACTAACAAGCTTATTTTCAAATGGAGCTTGGAGTGTGTATTTGTGTCTCAGTGCTTGTATGTTGGCATGTGTGTGTGTGTATCCATGTGTACTCGTATATCCATTGCTTACTGTCCTGCAGTAGCCCGTCCTGTTGCTTCCAGTCGAGCTCGAAGCTGTAGAAACAGATGAGGTACTCCAGGTCCATCAGAACCACCCCTAGAGAGTTGAGCTGGTCAGCCAGCCAGAAGTCTGCAAACTCTACCCTGTGGAACGGGGCTGTCACCACACGGAACTGGAGGAGAGGGAGGGGGGGGGGCAGAGAGAGAGAGAAGAAGGAAACAGAGAGAGAGAGAGAGAGAGAGAGGGAAACCGAGAGAGAAACCGAGAGAGAGAGAAACCGAGAAAGAGAGAAACCGATAAAGAAAGAGAGAAAGAGAGACAGAAACCGAGAGAGAGAGAGAGAGAGAGAGAGAGAGAGAAACCGAGAGAGAGAGAGAAACCGAGAGAGAGAGAGAGAAACCGAGAGAGAGAGAGAAACCGAGAGAGAGAGAAACCGAGAAAGAGAGAGAGGTAGAGAGAGAGAGGCAGAGAGAAAGACAGGGGAAAAGAGATAACTATATATTACTGTTCAGGATACACCACTTGTCAACATCAAATGTCAATATTTTTCCCCCATCATGATGCCAAGCACATTGAGACATGTTCAGCAGCTTTCTGAGCGTCTCACCAGCAGTTTGAGGAGCCAGAAGCGTGACTTGTAGTAGAGGGTCTTGAAGGGGTTGATGAGGAAGAGTAAGAAGAAGCCATAGAGGACCAGCGGGTTGGCCTGCATGGGCACCAAAATGGATTTGGAGAACAGACAGGAAAGGATGCTCACACACCACAGCACCCCCAGGAAACCAGCAATCTATGTGGAGGAGAGAAGAGAGGTTAGCCGGTGTTGGAATTTGATTGCATTTTCAATCTATTACCGTGTCATTCCATTCTACTGCTTATTGCTTTGGCAACAATTGATGGCTAATTTCACATCAATAAAGCTAGTTCAAATTTGAGACAAAGAAAGAGAGAGAGATAGGGGTAGAGAGATGCGGGAGAGAGAGCGAGAGGTAAGGGGAGAGAGAAAGATAATTCAAGCAAATTACTTGATACTAACGTGAAAAGATAGATTCAGTAACATGACAGTAAATGTGAACACAAACAACCACATAGGTACAACTAATATCCAGAGCTGTATGATTAAAACACAATCAGTATCCAACCACTGTATAGAGCCCCAAACTCCTACCTCAAAGAGGTGCTGGTGGGAGAGGTTGTTGCGTGGGTTGAGCTCGAAGATAAGCACGTGGTTAACCCCTGCCTGGCGCCAGCCGTACGTGTTAATGCCCAACAGGAAGAGGAACTCGATCAGCAGGAAGCCGCCGCGGTAGATCCTCACCAGTGGCCACACGTTGGCATTCTCTATCACAACCGCAGCTAGCAGGCAGGACGGTTAATAACAAATTCATAACATATTAATAACACAATAATGGCAACTTTGTCGATAACTGAGCTATCAAACCCTAAACTAGAGGACTAGGGCCTGTATGAAATAATGAGAATTGGGAAATGTGAAAAATCGACATAGAAAATCTCACTATCAAGCCAATCTTTTCACATTGCAAAGCGCTTCACACCACCATGGTTTAAAGAGCTTCAGTAAGACAGAGGGTAGGAGGAGAATAGGGGAAAGGCAGGGAAGACAGGTATACCTGTGATGACGACGGTGACCATGAGGACTAGGAAGACTCCACAGTACAACCCAACCCTAAAGGTGGTCCATGCCGGAGCAGGCTGTGCAGCACCTAGTGGTGGCACTCTTAGCCTCTTCATGGCTCGCTGTCTGTCTCCGCCCTCCAACTCTTGTGTTACCAGGGCCTGCGAGGAGAGAGATTGTGTCACAGCTAAAAGACAAAAACTGAAATGATTATAGTACATTGCTACGAGCATTGATAAGAGGGGAAAACAAAATGGCTGTCCAGTACCTCAGTCTCAGAGATGAGCTGGGTGATCTTCTTGCAGGTGTAGAAGGGGGCAACCTCCACATGGGCCACGCGCCAGTCGGCCCCCCGCGACGTCTCCAGGATCTTATCATGCTTCTTCAGGATTTTACGGAAACCTGTGAAGTTCAGATTCTGGGGAGACGAGAGGAGAAACAGTTGAATGGTTATAAGTAGGAGTCTCTTAGATTCTTTTTTCGGATCCCTCAGATATATTTTTTTGTTCGTACTGATATGAAAAAAACCTGTTGCAATTGATCAGGTGACACAAACAACAAGGTTAGGCTTAGCGGTTGGGTGTCTAGGGTTGGTGTTTAGGAGCTGGTAACTAATGCTGGTAGTTCTGCAGCAGGATGAGGTAGTAACCAGGAACAGTGTATAGGGAGGGGGTGATATCTAAGGGTAGTATCCAGGGTTGGAAATTAACACCAGCCAAATGCAGGTAGATCGTCATTGGCGGGTAAGAATGTCTATTTCACCAGCCAAATTGGAGGGCGGTCACAACATTTAGGATTATAATTTTTTTTTATATCCGAAGCCCATATGTGGAAGTTGGCAGGCTACTAAAACGTGACTTTGTCGTGACTTTTTCTTTGGCAAGTTACATCGTTTTGTTCACATGCTAGGTTGTTTTTCAACGTTAGAGTTTGCTGCAACTTTCTGCTGCTAGGAAGACATCACAGTCTGATATTTTTTTCATCACAGACAAGCAAGTGTGAAAGTTACCATGGTTACGGCCCTTAAAGGAGGCAGCTGAACATTTGTCTCACCTAATGATTGTGCTCGATTAATAATGAATCACTCCCAAAAAACGTGTATCCATTAACTTTGTCATTAATCTCGTAGATTTACTTGTGTGCTTCTACACTGAAAAAAAATATAAACTCAACATGTAAAGTGTTGGTCCCATGTTTCATGAGCTGAAAGAAAAATATCCCAGATATGTTCCATAAGCACAAAAATCTGATTTCTCTCAAATTTTGTGCACAAATGTGTTTACATCCCTGTTAGTGAGCATTTCTCCTTTGCCAAGATAATCCATCCACCTGACAAGTGTTGCACATCAAGAAGCTGGTTAAACAGCACGGTCATTACTAGGGTTGCACATTTTGGGGAATATTCAGAGGTGGAAACTTTCCGTGGGAATTAACGGGAATATGGGAAATAACGGGAATATATGGGAATTAATGGAAATATGCTAATTAATATTAACACCATTTAAATGTAGATGTTTTTTGCATTGGATATATTTACCATATCATATGGAGACAAACATACATACCTTATCATAAGTAGACATATTTGCAAATAATTAAATCCTTCCAATAGAAATTTTAAAAACAATTTAGTTAGGAATTGAACTTAAATTAAATGAGTTGACTCTTCACATGGGATGATTTCACTGAACAACAAAAGAAAGGGAATATTGAATGATCCCCAATGATCCATTGCATCTCCCAAAAATGTTTTCAACATACATCTGTAAAATGATAACCTAAGCTTTAGTTTCTAGACTGTTTTCCTCTCAGGCTTCCATGTCTTCTCCCTGGACCTCCTCAATGTCCACCTTTCATTTTGTTTTATTTCACCTTTATTTAACCAGGTTAAACCATTTCTTCCTCTCTCTTTCTCTCTCTCTCTCTTCAATCCACCCCCCACCCTTGCATGAGGGTCATATTATTTATTTAACCAGTTAGGCCAGTTGAGAACAAGTTCTCATTTACAACTGCAACCTGGCCAAGATAAAGCTAAGCAGTGCGCCACAAACACAGAGTTACACATGGAATAAACAAACGAACAGTCAATAACACAATAGAAACAAATCTGTATACAGTATGTGCAAATTAAGTAAGGAGGTAAGGCAATAAATAGGCCAATAGTGGCGAAGTAATTACAATTTAGCAATTAACACTGGAGTGATATATGTGCAGATGAGGATGTGCAATTAGAAATACTGGTGTGCAAAAGAGCAGAAAAACAAAAACAAATATGGGGATGAGGTAGGTAGTTGGATGCGCTATTTACAGATGGGCTTTGTACAGCTGCAGCGATCGGTAAGCTGCTCTGACAGCTGACGCTTAAAATGATTGAGGGAGGTACAAGTCTCCAACTTCAGCGATTTTTGCATGTCATTACAGTCATTGGCAGCAGAGAACTGGAAGGAAAGGTGGCCAAAGAAGTGTTGACTTTGGGGATGAACAGTGAAATATACCTGCTGGAGCGTGTGCTACGGGTGTGGCTATGGTGACCAGTGAGCTGAGATAATGCAGGGCTTTACCTAGCAAAGACTTACAGATGACCTGGAGCCAGTGGAATTGGCGACGAATATGTAGCGAGGACCAGCCAACGAGAGCATACAGGTCGCAGTGGTGCGTAGTATATGGGACTTTGTGACAAAACGGATGGCACTGTGATAGACTGCATCCAATTTGCTGAGTAGAGCGTTGGGGGTTATTTTGTAAATGACATCACCGAAGTCAAGGATCGGTAGGATAGTCAGTTTTATGAGGGTATGTTTGGCAACATGAGTGAAGGAGGCTTTGTTGCGAAATAGGAAGCAGATTCTAGATTTAACTTTGGATTGGAGATGCTTAATTTGAGTCTGGAAGGAGAGTTAACCAGACACCTAGGTATTTTTAGTTGTCCACATATTCTAAGTCAGAACCGTCCACAGTAGTGATGCTAGTCGGGCGGGCGGGTGCGGGCAGCGATCGGTTGAAGAGCATGCATTTTGATTTACTAGCATTTAAGAGCAGTTGGAGGCCACGGAAGGAGTGTTGTATGGTGTTGATGCTCGTTTGGAGGTTTGTTAACACAGTGTCCAAAGATGGGCCAGATGTATACAGAATGGTGTCTTGAACATCAGACTCTGAAGCCTCATCTTCACTCTCACTTTCCAACCTTGTTGAGAATGGCTCGTTGTCAGGCTCAAAAAGCCTCAAATTTGCCCCGATGGCCACTCATTTTTGAACCCTTGTATTGGTCAGCCTGTTGCGTGCTTTGGTGTGTGTGTTCCCAAACAAGGACCAGTTGTGCTCTGAGGCGGCTGATGTTGGTGGGATCTGGAGGATAATGAAGGCAACAGGGGAAAGAGCCTCAGATCCACAAAGTCCCTTCCACCAGGTGGCTGATGAGATATGTTGGCACGGCTGCCATATTGCATCTCCATCCCAAAGTCCTTGCTTGGAAGTGTATTTCGCCAGACTGCCAAGAACCTTGCCCTCATCCAGGCCAAGGTGGCGAGACACTGTAGTGATGACACCATAGATCTTGTTGCACCAGACAGGATGCTCTTGCCAGCATACTTGGGGTCCAACTTGTACGCTGCGGTGTGTATGGGCTTCAGGCAGAAGTCTTCATGCTTTTTGATGTATTTCAGAACTGCAGTTTCCTCTGCTTGGAGCAACAGTGAAGTGGGCAGGGTAGTATGGATTTCTTCTCTTATATCTGTAAACAGAGTCTGTACATCAGACAGGATGGCATTGTCTCCCTCAATCCGTGCAATGGCTACTGCTACAGGTTTCAGGAGTTTCAGGCTGCTTACCACTCTTTCCCAAAATACATCATCCAGGAGGATCCTCATGGGGCTGTCCATATCGGCAGACTGTGATATGGCCATTTCTTGGAGAGACTCCTTCCCCTCCAGGAGACTGTCAAACATGATAACAACACCACCCCAACGGGTGTTGCTGGGCAGCTTCAATGTGGTGCTCTTATTCTTCTCACTTTGCTTGGTGAGGTAGATTGCTGCTTTAACTTGATGATCCTTCACATACCTAATCATTTCCTTGGCTTTCTTGTTGAGTGTAACCATTGTTTTCAGTGCCATGATGTCCTTGAGGAGCAGATTCAATGCATGAGCAGCACAGCCAATGGGTGGGATGTGAGGGTAGGACTCCTCCACTTTAGACCAAGCAGCCTTCATGTTCGCAGCATGGTCTGTTACCAGTGCAAATCCCTTCTGTGGTCCAAGGTCATTGATGACTGCCTTCAGCTCATCTGCAATGTAGAGACCGGTGTGTCTGTTGTCCCTTGTGTCTGTGCTCTTGTAGAATACTGGTTGAGATGTAGTTAATTATTCCTTGCCCAGGAACATTCGACCACTCATCAGAGATGATTGCAATACAGTCTGCTTTCTCTATGATTTGCTTGACCTTCACTTGAAGGTGAGTATGCTGGTCAAAGAACATTCAGAAATATCTTCCAATACACATTGCCTGTGAGCAGAGGTGAGTGAACCAGTTGCATACACAGCTCGAGCAAGACATTCATCAGCATTTATCTGACTACGTTCCTCCATTGAGCCAAAATAACTTCTGATTCCAGGAGGACCATGAGCTGTTGCTATCAATAAGGTGTCAAATTCATAATTTCACCTCAAATAGAAGTAGAGGGACTTTTGTCAGAGGTTGCTTGTTGTGAGCGCTGAGGGAACTTGATGCACTTGGCCAGATGATTCTGCGTCATTGTTGCATTCTTCACATATGATTTGGCACAGTATTAGCAAATGTACACAGCTTTTCCTTTTCATTAGCTGCAGTGAAATGTCTCTACACACCAGACAGTGCCCATGCATTTTCCAGTGAAGATTAAGGAAAAGCATTAGAGAAAAAACCCAAAATACAATTCCATGTACAGATAAATAGTTAAGCAGTTAGATCAAACAACTCCTGTGTAAGATACATGTTTTAAAATGAAACATGTATTGAAACAGGTGAATGAACACTCCTCAGTTAGCAGGTTCAAGGAAGCTAAAACCCACATGGTAGCAAAAACGAACTAGCAGAAATTGTTAACAAGTTAGAAATGATTTAAATACACCTTGCTGTAGGCTACTATTTACTAGTTAACAAAAAATAATGTTTGTCATATAAAATATATCCACCCCACCCAGTACTGTAATTAAAACTTACCGGAAAGCATGTAGTCCTTGGCTCAGACAGTGTAATAGTGTGGGCTCAATAGCATCTCATTAGTGTGCAAGGTCTTGAGAATCAGCTGTACATGCGATAGAAGAGTGCACTGCACAGGTGATGTAAGAATGCACTGTGCATGCAGAGGGTTGCAATTCCATTGAATTGGGGATAATTTAAACAACATATGTCACTAGAATTGCCTTATGTGTATATGTGGCAGGGCAGGCACTTTGTTGATGTTCAGTTGTAGAACTGTTTATCTGTTTTTAATATTGGATTTAAAAATATGTATTTTAAACATAATTGGTTAAAAGACGCATGTCACAAAAATGAAATTAAGCAATATACCCCATTACTTCTTACTAATAATAGTTTAGAAACATTAGGAAGGATGACCATCAATTTTGTTGTAGTAACAACAAGAAAAAAACAATTGCCTGGTAAAAAAATCTACCTGCCACCAAAAAGTTAATTTCCCACCCTGGTGATGTCTAATAACTGCAGCAGGATGAGGCTGAGGTAGTATCTAGTGATAGTGTCTAGGGCACAGGAGGTTGGTGGCACCTTATTTGGGGAGGACAGGCTCATAGTAAAGGCTGGAATGGAATAAATGGAATCGAACTCATCATTTGATACCCTTCCAGTCACTTCATTCCAGTCACTATTATGAGCCTTCCTCCCCTCAGCAGCCTCCTGTGGTCTAGGGGTAGTGTGTAGGGTTTAGGGTACTAACCTGGTAGTTCTGCAGCAGGATGAGGCTGAGGTAGAACTCGGAGAAGGCCAGCTGCAGGTCCTTGATGTTGCGGTGTTTGCAGCGCTCCTGCTGGGACAGGTGGAACACGGCTTTGCGGCGGCGACGGAGGCCTTGCATGCTGCTTTCCCGCTGGGCATCCAGCGACGACTGCAGCTCATTTTGGAGAGTGGCGAAACGACGCTGGGCCTCGGCTAGCTTTTCTGGAGAGGGGGAGAAAATAGGGGGAGAGAAGAGCCAGAGAGAGGAGGAAGGGTCATGGGAAGGAGAGAGATGGAGATTGAGTAAGAGAGAGGCAGTCTGATTCGGTTTCTGTTGCCTAACTGTTGGTTTCTGGCAGGGAGATTCACTCCCTAAGGGTTTAAATGTTTGTCTTCTGAACAGATGGGCCTTTAGTGGCCTAGGCCAGTAGTGGACAGTGGAGGAGCGTGTAACTTTTTGCTAATCACGCAATGTGAATGTGCTGTAGTTTTTTTGTACAATCATAGAAACGGCTAGCTAACTAGAGAGACACACGGTGGTTTGGTTATATGAGGTGCAGGACGACATAAATGAACAACATAAATGACAACACATTGTTGTACACAATTGTACAGTTACCTGAGTAGAATGTGTTGATTTTGGCCAGCTCCTTCTCGCACGCCTGAAAGAACTTCTCCTCAAACTTGGCATAGTATCTCTTGACTGTGTCCTCGTCTGTGACTGGAAAGAACGAGGTGTTATTCATCTGATCTCTTACAGAAAAGCTGACGAATTTTCAAGGGGTTTGCAAATGTCTTTGAGAGCTTGCTATTTTTGCCACTTGTGATATCCCATTCATTTCACATTTGATGTATTTCAACACAAGCACCCCTGGTTCAACCATCTAGTCAACTAAATCAGCAAGCCCTTGTTTAGTGGGAATCCATCAAACATGTTTAAAACGACTGGATCCCTAAGACTGTGTTGAGAGAGGCCGTCTTAAAAGATGCGGTTAGTTATTTTGGAGACTCCGCTTTGAGCAAGGCTTCTGTACATACATGACACAGTTATTACTTAACCTCTCTTGGCTTATTCAGCACATTCAAGTGGCACAACATTGTGAAGAAAATCTATAATGAACAATGTGTCCAGCCCAGCACCAAAACACTGGATTCAACTAATCAGTCTTGTGGATTAGTTGAATTGGGTGTTTAAAAAGAGTGACGCATGTGAGACCAAACCCTGCACACATTGCAGTTCTCTAGGAACGCCTAAAATAATTGAGAAAGTGCATTATGTGCCTTGATACACTGCTACCTCACTCCTGTAATACCACAAAGGGCCACCAGGAGGAGCCACGGCAGAGGGCAGGAGCCCGCAGGTTGGTTCCCGGTAATTCCCAATGTAACAGAAGTGGGTTAACTTACTGTAGGGCTATGGGTAGTCCAGACAGGCACCTCTGACTCAGTGTCTGACGACTATCCGTGAGTCAGAACAGCCAGACTCTGTAGTCAGGAAAAAACTGGGTGGGTGTCTGGGATAATTCAAGGAGTCACTTTCACTTACCCCTTACAAGCTCATGTTTTATCTGGAGCATTTGAGTAAGGATAAAACAAAAGGACTGGATTTGTGGAGAATGCTGACCCATGTATGGTGCATTCGGAAAGTATTCAGACCCCTTGACTTTTTCCACATTTTGTTACGTTACAGCTTTATTCTAAAATTGATTAAATCGTTTTTTTTACCTAATCAATCTACACACAATACCCCATAATGACAAAGTAAAAACCGACTTTTAGACAATTTGCCAATGTATTAAAACTTTTCTTTTTTTAAATTTAAATATCACATTTACATAAGTATACACCTTTGCCAGTGATTACAGCCTCAAGTCTTCTTGGGTATGACACTACAAGCTTGCCACACCTGTATTTGGGGAGTTTCTCCCATTCTTCTCTGCCGATCCTCTCAAGCTCTGTTAGGTTGGATGGGGAGTGTCGCTGCACAGCTATTTTCAGATCTCTCCAGAGATGTTCGATCGGGTTCAAGTCCAGTCTCTGGCTGGGCCACTCAAGGACATTCAGAGAATAGTACAGAAGCCACTCCTGCGTTATCTTGGCTGTGTGCTTAGGGTCATTGTCATGTTGGAAGGTGAACCTTTGCCCCAATCTGAGGTACTGAGAGCTCTGTAGCAAGTTTTCATCAAGGATATCTTTGTACTTTGCTCCGTTCATCTTTGCCTCGATCCTGACTAGTCTCCCAGTCCCTGCCATTAAAAAACATCTCCAAAGCATGATGTTGCCACCACCGTGCTTCACTGTAGAGATGGTGCCAGGTTTCTTCCAGATGTGACGCTTGGCATTCAGACCAAAGAGTTCAATCTTGGTTTCATCAGACCATAGAATCTTGTTTCTCATGGTCAGAGTCCTTTAGGTGTCCTTTGGCAAACTCCAAGCGGGCTGGTCATGTGCCTTTTACTGGGGAGTGGCTTCTGTCTGGCCACTCTACCATAAAGGCCTGATTGGTGGAGTGCTGCAGAGATGGGAAAACTTTCCAGAAGGACAACCATCTCCACAGAGGAACTCTGTCAGAGTGACTATCGGGTTCTTGGTCACCTCCCTGACCAAGGCCCTTCTCCCCTGATTGCTCAGTTTGGCCGAGCGCCCAGCTCTAGGAAGAGTCTTGGTTCCAAACTTCTTCCATTTAAGAATGATGGAGGCTGTGTTCTTGGGGACCTTCAATGCTGCAGAAATGTTTTAGTATCCTTCCCTAGATCTGTGACTCGACACAATCCTGTCTCTGAGCTCTACGGACAATTCCTTCGACCTTATTGTTTGGTTTTTATATAGATAGGTGTGTGCCTTTCCAAATCATGTCCAATCAATTGAAGTTACCACAGGTGGACTCCAATCACGTTATAGAAACATTTCAAAGATGATCATTGGAAACAAGATGCACCTGAGCTCAATTTCAAGTCCCATAGCAAAGGGTCTGAATACTTATGTAAATAAGGTCTATTTTTAATTTTTTTGACATTTGCTAAAAAGAGCCTGGACTTGAACCCGATCGAACATCTCTGGAGAGACCTGAAAATAGCTGTGCAGCGATGCATGTGTGCCAAGCTTGTAGCGTCATACCCAAGAAGACTTGAGGTTGTAATCACTGCCAAAGTGCTTCAACAAAGTACTGAGTGAAAGGTCTGAATACTTATGTAAATGTGATATTTCAGTTCAATTTTTTTATAAATGTGCCTAAATTTCTACAAACCTGTTTTTGCTTTGTCATTATGGGCTATTGTGTAGATTGTTTTCTTTACCAATGAATTTAATCCATTTTGGAATAAGGCTTTAACTTAACAAAATGTGGGAAAGGTCAAGGAGTCTGAATACTTCGGAATACTCGGAATGCACTGTATTAAAGGAATATTTCATTCATTAGTCCACTGTTGATACGGTCACACATTTTTGTTGCATGTCAGCAAATAACATTTTCAAGATATAGGACTTTCAAAAAGCAAATTGTAACTTGCCATATCATGAAAGTGTTCTTCTGATAACTCCAGATGTATTCCGGTATCAGTTTCTAAACTACTGCACGTAATCCCATGTAGGACCAAAGATGCTGAACTGAACTTGAAATGTGATAGGCTGGGAGAGGCTGGGAGGATCTGGACATACTGGCCTCTTTATACAGGTCTATGACTGGGACCAAATCCCCAGAATCTCATAATAGGCAAGAGGACAAGGATTCATCATCCTAATAGCCCTGCATCAGATGAGAAACTCTAGATTCATAACAAAAACTGCCCATCCTGCTTTCTGCAGAATGAGCCAATCATGAATACATTACACATGCGAGGACTCATGTGTTCAGACATTTGCAGCAAAAGTTAATCACTGGTCTGCAAAGTTTTGGGACCAGAAATGCTGGAGTCACGCGGTGAGCGAGTGAGAAAGAGAGGCCATCGTTAGAGCCTGAAACCACTGGAGGAGGAAGAGAGAATGGGTAGAATGATGGATGGGTGCAGATGAATATTAATAGCCAAAAAATACCACTCAGAACGCTCCTTCTGGAACGGTACGCCTGAACAGGATGTTAAGTCTGTGTTAGTGCCGTTGGTAAGTCTCCAAATATCCCTTTACTGGCCTTTCAGACTGTTTTGCACCGTGTCTTTCCCTCAGTGAAAAGGTCAGAGAAATGTAATAGGTCTGAATGTAAACATTTTCACAGACTCCATAAAGGACTTTGACAAAGTGTTTTTCCCTGACTGTTCCCCAAGCTTTGGTGAAGTCTTTAGTCCATTGGGCTTGATTGAAATCCGAAGAGAGACAAAACAAGTTCAAAGTAGGGAGAAATGATACTTCACATTGATGGATAATGCCATGATTTTATCATTTTTATTCACATAAATGTATGTGTTATGACTCCAGTTTCAATGTACAGTGACACATGCTGACCAAATGTGAGTGGGGACTTTCCAAAAGAGTTGTTGTGAGTCTGTAGATTAAATACAGCTCATTTTATTAAAATAGATGCTATTTTATAGCAGACAGAGTGATCCTGACACAGGCTGAATCATGGACAAAATTATTACTGTTTTCCTCAAAATGTTCCTTTAGCAACTGGACAAGGGGGCAGATGATATTGTCACAATACCAACAATCTTAATAGGCTATAGGCCGTCCCTGCTATACCCACTCAATAAAACACTTATCCGGTGTGATGTTGTTTATCAAGTTGAACTCCGGATTTGATCAAGGTTGTCAACTGCCCCAGGGAATGGCAACAGCACTAGTAATGCATCCCAGCTGTTAGTGTAGTACTGGTTTGACTGAGTCAACCCCTATATAAAACTAAAACTGGTTTAGGTAACTCTATATAGCTGTATAGAACTGGGTCACTGGGGCCGACTGGGCCCTGAGGAGAGCTGACTATATTAGAGAGATACCCTGTAACCAATCTATGCACAGCTGGATGACACACTGACAAATCACAGAGGGGAAACATTGATCTATTTTTTGATGTTTCGGTTTCCAGAAAGATTAGCCTCATGACAATTTCAGTATTTCAACATTTGCCTATCAGGCTAGAGTTGAAGAAAGCAATTCTGCGCCATTTCTATGCACACAGAATGGTTTATAAAAACATTAAAACAGTTTCGACAGAGTGGGCAGACTATGATGATGGTGCCAGTGAAGTCAGACTTGTGAGAATGCTGGTAAGGTAAGTGACATCATGGCGTCCGTGTGAAAATGAACGGGTGAAACCGACCTCACAGCTCCGCAAACATCAGCCGTTTCGGAGGACCATCATTAACTTTTCAATTACATTCAATTTGGCCTAAAATGGCCCTGTGATTATCATCAGTCTGCCATGGCAAATAACAGGTATGGACCAACCATTGAGGAAGTCGACTAAACCATTATAAGGTTTCTGCAACTACCTCCCCCGAAAAAGCAACGTTTGAAATATTTTCTATCCTCTTGTGGCTTTGAGTCAGTGACTCTTATCGCGCACGCACACACGCAGAGCTACGTTATGGCACAAAAACAGAGATAATCAACACACCCCTACACATACATATTTATAAACCACAGCCATTCAATTCAGTAATTAACCACACATGGGTAGGCCACATCCTCGCTCCCGTTCTCGCTGACTCTGAGAGACACACACATACACACAGAGACCACACCAATCAATAGAAAAAGTGCATGACTTCAGATATGAAGTTATTGTTTAAGCCACAGAGATCCTATTAAATTACTAGAGGGGTTATGTCATAAACCCTCAAAAATCACAGAATGGGGTGAAAATGGCAGACTTATTGGTATTGAATTAGAGGTCGACCAATTAAATCGGAATGGCCGATTAATTTGGTCCGATTTCAAGTTTTTGGACACCGATGGCCAATTACATTGACTACCTGTTATGCGAGTGCAGCAAGGAGCCAAGTTAAGGTGCTAGCTAGCATTAAACGTATCTTATAAAAAACAATCAATCTTAACATAATCAATAGTTAAACTAGTAATATCATCAACCATGTGTAGTTATCTAGCTTGTCCTGCGTTGCATGTAATCGATGCGGTGCCTGTGAAATGTATCATTGAATCACAGCCTACTTTGCCAAACGGGTGATTTAACAAGCGCATTCGTGAAAAAAAGCACCGTCGTTACACCAATGTGTACCAAACCATAAAGACAGCCAACTTCGCCAAACAGGGGATGATTTAACAAAAGCTCATTTGTGACAAAAGCACAATCGTTGCACAAATGTACCTAACCATAAACATCAATGACTTTCTTAAAATCAATACACAGAAGTATTTATTTTTAAACCTGCATATTTAGATAAAAGAAATACAGGTTAGCAGGCAATATTAAACTAGGGAAATTGTGTCACTTCTCTTGCATTCATTGCACGCAGAGTCAGGGTACATGCAACAGTTTGGGCCGCCTGGCTCGCTTCAAACTAATTTGCCAGAATTTTACGTAATTATGACATAACATTGAAGGTTGTGCAATGTAACAGGAATATTTTGACTTATGGATGCCAACCTTTAGATTAAATACGGATCGGTTCCGTATTTCACTTAAAGAATAAACATTTTGAATCTCCAATATTCCCAGGTAAGAAGTTTTAGGTTGTAGTTATTATAGGACTATTTCTCTCTATACCATTTGTATTTCATATACCTTTGACTACTGGATGTTCTTATAGGCACTATAGTATTGCCAGTGTAACAGTACAGCTTCCGTCCCTCTCCTCACCCCAACCTGAGCTCGAACCAGGGATACATCGACAACAGCCACCCACGAAGCATCATTACCCATCTCTCCACAAAAGCCGCGGCCCTTGCAGAGCATGGGGAACAACTACTTCAAGGTCTCCGAGCGAGTGACGTCACCAATTGAAACGCTATTAGCGAGCACCCTGCTAACTAGCTAGCCATTTCACATCGGTTACACCAGCCTAATCTCAGGAGTTGATAGGCTTGAAGTCATAAACAGCTCAATGCTTGAAGCACAGCGAAGAGCTGTTGGCAAATGCACGAAAGTGCTGTTTGAATGAATGCTTACGAGCCTGCTGCTGCCTACCACCGCTTAGTCAGACTGCTCTATCAAATCATAGACTTAATTATAACATAATAACACAAATAAATACAAGCCTTATGTTAAAAGGAACCATATGTTATGTTAAAAGGAACCAACAGCTTTCATACGTTCTCATGTTCTGAGCAAGGAACTTAAACGTTAGCTTTTTTACATGGCACATATTGCACTTTTACTTTCTTCTCCAAAACTTTGTTTTTGCATTATTTAAACCAAATTGAACATGTTTCATTATTTATTTGAGGCTAAATTGATTTTATTGATGTATTATATTAAGTTAAAATGAAAGTGTTCATTCAGTATTGTTGTAATTGTCATTTATTACAAATAGATAAATAAATCTAAAAATCGGCCGATTAATCGGTATCGGCATATGCTGGTCCTCCAATAATCGGTATCGGCGTTGAAAAAAAATCATAATCAGCCATTTTGCCACAATCATGCACAAAGTAGCTTAAATTGAAGATATTGCCACTTCTATTTGCCACATTGTTTGCACATCGTTTCACCTGGCGACCGTGTCAGCGTGCACTGCGCCCGGCCCGCCACAGGAGTTGCTAGTGTGCAATGGGACAGTGTGCAATGGGACAACGGGACACTGCGTTGTAGGCACATGCCTCGAATAAATCTGAGCTGAAACATCAGGCTATTCCATTAAAACAACTAGAGCCTATGCAAAAATTGTAATCAAAACTAATATTAATTGGCACATTTCAAACTGTCCTTTTGTGAGGGGCAGCAGGGAACTAGTACTGTACGATGGCATGTGTTAGGGTCGATAAACCAGAATTGGAGGATCCTCCATTTAAATCTCCGGTTTGGTAACATTTTGACAATGGGCAGAGAGTTGTGGAGAAAACATTAACAGTATGTCGCCATTCAACGAGAATAGCATACGCAGCTGCCAACACCTAAAATATGTGGACACATTTACGCAGAAATCACCCCAGTATACAGGAGCAAGATGGAAACAAATAAACAAACACACCATTGTTTACCTTCTACATTCAAGCAGCCCTTGGCAGCTGATTCTGACTGGCCAAAGAAATTACAAGAGCGATAGGTAGGCTATTTTGTTTATCTTTTTTTACAGTCTTTGGTTTATAGCCGTGGATATGCGCCCTTTTTCGGTAGTTGAGAATAGGGAGTTTCAGACCCCCCTGAAAGTGCTTGAGCCATGTTACGAACTTCCCAATTGCACCCATTTTAGCAAACATGTAGTACACAATTTATATAAGCAAACCAAAGCTAAAGTTTTCAAAGAATTGGCCAAAATTCTTGCTTGAGAAATTACACTTTGTTAAGAAGCTTTTTTTGTTTCTGTTTGACCATTTTAATTGAAAACAGTCACAGTAAGTTACATAATTGTTCCCCAGAAAGTATTTGAAATTGAGATAAAAAACAGCTGCATCGGACCTTTAACAGTGAAAGCCCATCACATTACCCCTGAGTGGGAGATGTAGAGCTACAGACATGCCTGCGTTATGAGAGTCACAAGTACGCATCTGGCACTGAAGGATGCAGCGGCATGGTGCGTTCCTAACCAAATAGGAAGTGGGAAT